>NW_027637801.1:0-50090 GCF_951216825.1 Electrona antarctica | reverse complement strand
CTGATGCTGATATTGGGCTGATGCTGATATTGGGCTGATGCTGATATTGGGCTGATGCTGATATTGGGCTGATGCTGATATTGGGCTGATGCTGATATTGGGCTGATGCTGATATTGGGCTGATGCTGATATTGGGCTGATGCTGATATTGGGCTGATGCTGATATTGGGCTGATGCTGATATTGGGCTGATGCTGATATTGGGCTGATGCTGATATTGGGCTGATGCTGATATTGGGCTGATGCTGATATTGGGCTGATGCTGATATTGGGCTGATGCTGATATTGGGCTGATGCTGATATTGGGCTGATGCTGATATTGGGCTGATGCTGATATTGGGCTGATGCTGATATTGGGCTGATGCTGATATTGGGCTGATGCTGATATTGGGCTGATACTGATATTGGGCTGATATTGATATTGGGCTGATATAGGCCTGCAGAGTGTCTAGTTTTGAAGATACAGACTCTGCTAAGCAAAAGTGAACAGGGCCAAACTGGGCTTATTTCGCTGTGAAAGTGACATTTAGGCACGGACTTGGAAAACCTTGTCTGAACCCCTCCATCCTTCCTGTAGCTGCTCAGACTCTGCTTCTCTGCCCCCAGCCAAGCTTATAGGCCTGCAGAGTGTCTAGTTTTGAAGATACAGACTCTGCTAAGCAAAAGTGAACAGGGCCAAACTGGGCTTATTTCGCTGTGAAAGTGACATTTAGGCACGGAGTTGGAAAACCTTGTCTGAACCCCTCCATCCTTCCTGTAGCTGCTCAGACTCTGCTTCTCTGCCCCCAGCCAAGCTTATAGGCCTGCAGAGTGTCTAGTTTTGAAGATACAGACTCTGCTAAGCAAAAGTGAACAGGGCCAAACTGGGCTTATTTCGCTGTGAAAGTGACATTTAGGCACGGAGTTGGAAAACCTTGTCTGAACCCCTCCATCCTTCCTGTAGCTGCTCAGACTCTGCTTCTCTGCCCCCAGCCAAGCTTATAGGCCTGCAGAGTGTCTAGTTTTGAAGATACAGACTCTGCTAAGCAAAAGTGAACAGGGCCAAACTGGGCTTATTTCGCTGTGAAAGTGACATTTAGGCACGGAGTTGGAAAACCTTGTCTGAACCCCTCCATCCTTCCTGTAGCTGCTCAGACTCTGCTTCTCTGCCCCCAGCCAAGCTTATAGGCCTGCAGAGTGTCTAGTTTTGAAGATACAGACTCTGCTAAGCAAAAGTGAACAGGGCCAAACTGGGCTTATTTCGCTGTGAAAGTGACATTTAGGCACGGAGTTGGAAAACCTTGTCTGAACCCCTCCATCCTTCCTGTAGCTGCTCAGACTCTGCTTCTCTGCCCCCAGCCAAGCTTATAGGCCTGCAGAGTGTCTAGTTTTGAAGATACAGACTCTGCTAAGCAAAAGTGAACAGGGCCAAACTGGGCTTATTTCGCTGTGAAAGTGACATTTAGGCACGGAGTTGGAAAACCTTGTCTGAACCCCTCCATCCTTCCTGTAGCTGCTCAGACTCTGCTTCTCTGCCCCCAGCCAAGCTTATAGGCCTGCAGAGTGTCTAGTTTTGAAGATACAGACTCTGCTAAGCAAAAGTGAACAGGGCCAAACTGGGCTTATTTCGCTGTGAAAGTGACATTTAGGCACGGAGTTGGAAAACCTTGTCTGAACCCCTCCATCCTTCCTGTAGCTGCTCAGACTCTGCTTCTCTGCCCCCAGCCAAGCTTATAGGCCTGCAGAGTGTCTAGTTTTGAAGATACAGACTCTGCTAAGCAAAAGTGAACAGGGCCAAACTGGGCTTATTTCGCTGTGAAAGTGACATTTAGGCACGGAGTTGGAAAACCTTGTCTGAACCCCTCCATCCTTCCTGTAGCTGCTCAGACTCTGCTTCTCTGCCCCCAGCCAAGCTTATAGGCCTGCAGAGTGTCTAGTTTTGAAGATACAGACTCTGCTAAGCAAAAGTGAACAGGGCCAAACTGGGCTTATTTCGCTGTGAAAGTGACATTTAGGCACGGAGTTGGAAAACCTTGTCTGAACCCCTCCATCCTTCCTGTAGCTGCTCAGACTCTGCTTCTCTGCCCCCAGCCAAGCTTATAGGCCTGCAGAGTGTCTAGTTTTGAAGATACAGACTCTGCTAAGCAAAAGTGAACAGGGCCAAACTGGGCTTATTTCGCTGTGAAAGTGACATTTAGGCACGGAGTTGGAAAACCTTGTCTGAACCCCTCCATCCTTCCTGTAGCTGCTCAGACTCTGCTTCTCTGCCCCCAGCCAAGCTTATAGGCCTGCAGAGTGTCTAGTTTTGAAGATACAGACTCTGCTAAGCAAAAGTGAACAGGGCCAAACTGGGCTTATTTCGCTGTGAAAGTGACATTTAGGCACGGAGTTGGAAAACCTTGTCTGAACCCCTCCATCCTTCCTGTAGCTGCTCAGACTCTGCTTCTCTGCCCCCAGCCAAGCTTATAGGCCTGCAGAGTGTCTAGTTTTGAAGATACAGACTCTGCTAAGCAAAAGTGAACAGGGCCAAACTGGGCTTATTTCGCTGTGAAAGTGACATTTAGGCACGGAGTTGGAAAACCTTGTCTGAACCCCTCCATCCTTCCTGTAGCTGCTCAGACTCTGCTTCTCTGCCCCCAGCCAAGCTTATAGGCCTGCAGAGTGTCTAGTTTTGAAGATACAGACTCTGCTAAGCAAAAGTGAACAGGGCCAAACTGGGCTTATTTCGCTGTGAAAGTGACATTTAGGCACGGAGTTGGAAAACCTTGTCTGAACCCCTCCATCCTTCCTGTAGCTGCTCAGACTCTGCTTCTCTGCCCCCAGCCAAGCTTATAGGCCTGCAGAGTGTCTAGTTTTGAAGATACAGACTCTGCTAAGCAAAAGTGAACAGGGCCAAACTGGGCTTATTTCGCTGTGAAAGTGACATTTAGGCACGGAGTTGGAAAACCTTGTCTGAACCCCTCCATCCTTCCTGTAGCTGCTCAGACTCTGCTTCTCTGCCCCCAGCCAAGCTTATAGGCCTGCAGAGTGTCTAGTTTTGAAGATACAGACTCTGCTAAGCAAAAGTGAACAGGGCCAAACTGGGCTTATTTCGCTGTGAAAGTGACATCGAAATTTCACAGCGAAATAAGCCCAGTTTGGCCCTGTTCACTTTTGCTTAGCAGAGTCTGTATCTTCAAAACTAGACACTCTGCAGGCCTATAAGCTTGGCTGGGGGCAGAGAAGCAGAGTCTGAGCAGCTACAGGAAGGCATGGAGGGGTTCAGACAAGGTTTTCCAACTCCGTGCCTAAATGTCACTTTCACAGCGAAATAAGCCCAGTTTGGCCCTGTTCACTTTTGCTTAGCAGAGTCTGTATCTTCAAAACTAGACACTCTGCAGGCCTATAAGCTTGGCTGGGGGCAGAGAAGCAGAGTCTGAGCAGCTACAGGAAGGATGGAGGGGTTCAGACAAGGTTTTCCAACTCCGTGCCTAAATGTCACTTTCACAGCGAAATAAGCCCAGTTTGGCCCTGTTCACTTTTGCTTAGCAGAGTCTGTATCTTCAAAACTAGACACTCTGCAGGCCTATAAGCTTGGCTGGGGGCAGAGAAGCAGAGTCTGAGCAGCTACAGGAAGGATGGAGGGGTTCAGACAAGGTTTTCCAACTCCGTGCCTAAATGTCACTTTCACAGCGAAATAAGCCCAGTTTGGCCCTGTTCACTTTTGCTTAGCAGAGTCTGTATCTTCAAAACTAGACACTCTGCAGGCCTATAAGCTTGGCTGGGGGCAGAGAAGCAGAGTCTGAGCAGCTACAGGAAGGATGGAGGGGTTCAGACAAGGTTTTCCAACTCCGTGCCTAAATGTCACTTTCACAGCGAAATAAGCCCAGTTTGGCCCTGTTCACTTTTGCTTAGCAGAGTCTGTATCTTCAAAACTAGACACTCTGCAGGCCTATAAGCTTGGCTGGGGGCAGAGAAGCAGAGTCTGAGCAGCTACAGGAAGGATGGAGGGGTTCAGACAAGGTTTTCCAACTCCGTGCCTAAATGTCACTTTCACAGCGAAATAAGCCCAGTTTGGCCCTGTTCACTTTTGCTTAGCAGAGTCTGTATCTTCAAAACTAGACACTCTGCAGGCCTATAAGCTTGGCTGGGGGCAGAGAAGCAGAGTCTGAGCAGCTACAGGAAGGATGGAGGGGTTCAGACAAGGTTTTCCAACTCCGTGCCTAAATGTCACTTTCACAGCGAAATAAGCCCAGTTTGGCCCTGTTCACTTTTGCTTAGCAGAGTCTGTATCTTCAAAACTAGACACTCTGCAGGCCTATAAGCTTGGCTGGGGGCAGAGAAGCAGAGTCTGAGCAGCTACAGGAAGGATGGAGGGGTTCAGACAAGGTTTTCCAACTCCGTGCCTAAATGTCACTTTCACAGCGAAATAAGCCCAGTTTGGCCCTGTTCACTTTTGCTTAGCAGAGTCTGTATCTTCAAAACTAGACACTCTGCAGGCCTATAAGCTTGGCTGGGGGCAGAGAAGCAGAGTCTGAGCAGCTACAGGAAGGATGGAGGGGTTCAGACAAGGTTTTCCAACTCCGTGCCTAAATGTCACTTTCAC
This sequence comes from Electrona antarctica, assembly GCF_951216825.1. Lineage (NCBI taxonomy): Eukaryota > Metazoa > Chordata > Actinopteri > Myctophiformes > Myctophidae > Electrona > Electrona antarctica. The sequence continues at coordinate 45,527 of NW_027637801.1, read as the reverse complement.
AGCGAAATAAGCCCAGTTTGGCCCTGTTCACTTTTGCTTAGCAGAGTCTGTATCTTCAAAACTAGACACTCTGCAGGCCTATAAGCTTGGCTGGGGGCAGAGAAGCAGAGTCTGAGCAGCTACAGGAAGGATGGAGGGGTTCAGACAAGGTTTTCCAACTCCGTGCCTAAATGTCACTTTCACAGCGAAATAAGCCCAGTTTGGCCCTGTTCACTTTTGCTTAGCAGAGTCTGTATCTTCAAAACTAGACACTCTGCAGGCCTATAAGCTTGGCTGGGGGCAGAGAAGCAGAGTCTGAGCAGCTACAGGAAGGATGGAGGGGTTCAGACAAGGTTTTCCAACTCCGTGCCTAAATGTCACTTTCACAGCGAAATAAGCCCAGTTTGGCCCTGTTCACTTTTGCTTAGCAGAGTCTGTATCTTCAAAACTAGACACTCTGCAGGCCTATAAGCTTGGCTGGGGGCAGAGAAGCAGAGTCTGAGCAGCTACAGGAAGGATGGAGGGGTTCAGACAAGGTTTTCCAACTCCGTGCCTAAATGTCACTTTCACAGCGAAATAAGCCCAGTTTGGCCCTGTTCACTTTTGCTTAGCAGAGTCTGTATCTTCAAAACTAGACACTCTGCAGGCCTATAAGCTTGGCTGGGGGCAGAGAAGCAGAGTCTGAGCAGCTACAGGAAGGATGGAGGGGTTCAGACAAGGTTTTCCAACTCCGTGCCTAAATGTCACTTTCACAGCGAAATAAGCCCAGTTTGGCCCTGTTCACTTTTGCTTAGCAGAGTCTGTATCTTCAAAACTAGACACTCTGCAGGCCTATAAGCTTGGCTGGGGGCAGAGAAGCAGAGTCTGAGCAGCTACAGGAAGGATGGAGGGGTTCAGACAAGGTTTTCCAACTCCGTGCCTAAATGTCACTTTCACAGCGAAATAAGCCCAGTTTGGCCCTGTTCACTTTTGCTTAGCAGAGTCTGTATCTTCAAAACTAGACACTCTGCAGGCCTATAAGCTTGGCTGGGGGCAGAGAAGCAGAGTCTGAGCAGCTACAGGAAGGATGGAGGGGTTCAGACAAGGTTTTCCAACTCCGTGCCTAAATGTCACTTTCACAGCGAAATAAGCCCAGTTTGGCCCTGTTCACTTTTGCTTAGCAGAGTCTGTATCTTCAAAACTAGACACTCTGCAGGCCTATAAGCTTGGCTGGGGGCAGAGAAGCAGAGTCTGAGCAGCTACAGGAAGGATGGAGGGGTTCAGACAAGGTTTTCCAACTCCGTGCCTAAATGTCACTTTCACAGCGAAATAAGCCCAGTTTGGCCCTGTTCACTTTTGCTTAGCAGAGTCTGTATCTTCAAAACTAGACACTCTGCAGGCCTATAAGCTTGGCTGGGGGCAGAGAAGCAGAGTCTGAGCAGCTACAGGAAGGATGGAGGGGTTCAGACAAGGTTTTCCAACTCCGTGCCTAAATGTCACTTTCACAGCGAAATAAGCCCAGTTTGGCCCTGTTCACTTTTGCTTAGCAGAGTCTGTATCTTCAAAACTAGACACTCTGCAGGCCTATAAGCTTGGCTGGGGGCAGAGAAGCAGAGTCTGAGCAGCTACAGGAAGGATGGAGGGGTTCAGACAAGGTTTTCCAACTCCGTGCCTAAATGTCACTTTCACAGCGAAATAAGCCCAGTTTGGCCCTGTTCACTTTTGCTTAGCAGAGTCTGTATCTTCAAAACTAGACACTCTGCAGGCCTATAAGCTTGGCTGGGGGCAGAGAAGCAGAGTCTGAGCAGCTACAGGAAGGATGGAGGGGTTCAGACAAGGTTTTCCAACTCCGTGCCTAAATGTCACTTTCACAGCGAAATAAGCCCAGTTTGGCCCTGTTCACTTTTGCTTAGCAGAGTCTGTATCTTCAAAACTAGACACTCTGCAGGCCTATAAGCTTGGCTGGGGGCAGAGAAGCAGAGTCTGAGCAGCTACAGGAAGGATGGAGGGGTTCAGACAAGGTTTTCCAACTCCGTGCCTAAATGTCACTTTCACAGCGAAATAAGCCCAGTTTGGCCCTGTTCACTTTTGCTTAGCAGAGTCTGTATCTTCAAAACTAGACACTCTGCAGGCCTATAAGCTTGGCTGGGGGCAGAGAAGCAGAGTCTGAGCAGCTACAGGAAGGATGGAGGGGTTCAGACAAGGTTTTCCAACTCCGTGCCTAAATGTCACTTTCACAGCGAAATAAGCCCAGTTTGGCCCTGTTCACTTTTGCTTAGCAGAGTCTGTATCTTCAAAACTAGACACTCTGCAGGCCTATAAGCTTGGCTGGGGGCAGAGAAGCAGAGTCTGAGCAGCTACAGGAAGGATGGAGGGGTTCAGACAAGGTTTTCCAACTCCGTGCCTAAATGTCACTTTCACAGCGAAATAAGCCCAGTTTGGCCCTGTTCACTTTTGCTTAGCAGAGTCTGTATCTTCAAAACTAGACACTCTGCAGGCCTATAAGCTTGGCTGGGGGCAGAGAAGCAGAGTCTGAGCAGCTACAGGAAGGATGGAGGGGTTCAGACAAGGTTTTCCAACTCCGTGCCTAAATGTCACTTTCACAGCGAAATAAGCCCAGTTTGGCCCTGTTCACTTTTGCTTAGCAGAGTCTGTATCTTCAAAACTAGACACTCTGCAGGCCTATAAGCTTGGCTGGGGGCAGAGAAGCAGAGTCTGAGCAGCTACAGGAAGGATGGAGGGGTTCAGACAAGGTTTTCCAACTCCGTGCCTAAATGTCACTTTCACAGCGAAATAAGCCCAGTTTGGCCCTGTTCACTTTTGCTTAGCAGAGTCTGTATCTTCAAAACTAGACACTCTGCAGGCCTATAAGCTTGGCTGGGGGCAGAGAAGCAGAGTCTGAGCAGCTACAGGAAGGATGGAGGGGTTCAGACAAGGTTTTCCAACTCCGTGCCTAAATGTCACTTTCACAGCGAAATAAGCCCAGTTTGGCCCTGTTCACTTTTGCTTAGCAGAGTCTGTATCTTCAAAACTAGACACTCTGCAGGCCTATAAGCTTGGCTGGGGGCAGAGAAGCAGAGTCTGAGCAGCTACAGGAAGGATGGAGGGGTTCAGACAAGGTTTTCCAACTCCGTGCCTAAATGTCACTTTCACAGCGAAATAAGCCCAGTTTGGCCCTGTTCACTTTTGCTTAGCAGAGTCTGTATCTTCAAAACTAGACACTCTGCAGGCCTATAAGCTTGGCTGGGGGCAGAGAAGCAGAGTCTGAGCAGCTACAGGAAGGATGGAGGGGTTCAGACAAGGTTTTCCAACTCCGTGCCTAAATGTCACTTTCACAGCGAAATAAGCCCAGTTTGGCCCTGTTCACTTTTGCTTAGCAGAGTCTGTATCTTCAAAACTAGACACTCTGCAGGCCTATAAGCTTGGCTGGGGGCAGAGAAGCAGAGTCTGAGCAGCTACAGGAAGGATGGAGGGGTTCAGACAAGGTTTTCCAACTCCGTGCCTAAATGTCACTTTCACAGCGAAATAAGCCCAGTTTGGCCCTGTTCACTTTTGCTTAGCAGAGTCTGTATCTTCAAAACTAGACACTCTGCAGGCCTATAAGCTTGGCTGGGGGCAGAGAAGCAGAGTCTGAGCAGCTACAGGAAGGATGGAGGGGTTCAGACAAGGTTTTCCAACTCCGTGCCTAAATGTCACTTTCACAGCGAAATAAGCCCAGTTTGGCCCTGTTCACTTTTGCTTAGCAGAGTCTGTATCTTCAAAACTAGACACTCTGCAGGCCTATAAGCTTGGCTGGGGGCAGAGAAGCAGAGTCTGAGCAGCTACAGGAAGGATGGAGGGGTTCAGACAAGGTTTCCAATATCAGCATCAGCCCAATATCAGCATCAGCCCAATATCAGCATCAGCCCAATATCAGCATCAGCCCAATATCAGCATCAGCCCAATATCAGCATCAGCCCAATATCAGCATCAGCCCAATATCAGCATCAGCCCAATATCAGCATCAGCCCAATATCAGCATCAGCCCAATATCAGCATCAGCCCAATATCAGCATCAGCCCAATATCAGCATCAGCCCAATATCAGCATCAGCCCAATATCAGCATCAGCCCAATATCAGCATCAGCCCAATATCAGCATCAGCCCAATATCAGCATCAGCCCAATATCAGCATCAGCCCAATATCAGCATCAGCCCAATATCAGCATCAGCCCAATATCAGCATCAGCCCAATATCAGCATCAGCCCAATATCAGCATCAGCCCAATAACAGCATCAGCCCAATATCAGCATCAGCCCAATATCAGCATCAGCCCAATATCAGCATCAGCCCAATATCAGCATCAGCCCAATATCAGCATCAGCCCAATATCAGCATCAGCCCAATATCAGCATCAGCCCAATATCAGCATCAGCCCAATATCAGCATCATCAGCCCAATATCAGCATCAGCCCAATATCAGCATCAGCCCAATATCAGCATCAGCCCAATATCAGCATCAGCCCAATATCAGCATCAGCCCAATATCAGCATCAGCCCAATATCAGCATCAGCCCAATATCAGCATCAGCCCAATATCAGCATCAGCCCAATATCAGCATCAGCCCAATATCAGCATCAGCCCAATATCAGCATCAGCCCAATATCAGCATCAGCCCAATATCAGCATCAGCCCAATATCAGCATCAGCCCAATATCAGCATCAGCCCAATATCAGCATCAGCCCAATATCAGCATCAGCCCAATATCAGCATCAGCCCAATATCAGCATCAGCCCAATATCAGCATCAGCCCAATATCAGCATCAGCCCAATATCAGCATCAGCCCAATATCAGCATCAGCCCAATATCAGCATCAGCCCAATATCAGCATCAGCCCAATATCAGCATCAGCCCAATATCAGCATCAGCCCAATATCAGCATCAGCCCAATATCAGCATCAGCCCAATATCAGCATCAGCCCAATATCAGCATCAGCCCAATATCAGCATCAGCCCAATATCAGCATCAGCCCAATATCAGCATCAGCCCAATATCAGCATCAGCCCAATATCAGCATCAGCCCAATATCAGCATCAGCCCAATATCAGCATCAGCCCAATATCAGCATCAGCCCTAGACACTCTGCAGGCCTATAAGCTTGGCTGGGGGCAGAGAAGCAGCCCAATATGATATAATATCAGCTGATGCTGATATTGGGCTGATGCTGATATTGGGCTGATGCTGATATTGGGCTGATGCTGATATTGGGCTGATGCTGATATTGGGCTGATGCTGATATTGGGCTGATGCTGATATTGGGCTGATGCTGATATTGGGCTGATGCTGATATTGGGCTGATGCTGATATTGGGCTGATGCTGATATTGGGCTGATGCTGATATTGGGCTGATGCTGATATTGGGCTGATGCTGATATTGGGCTGATGCTGATATTGGGCTGATGCTGATATTGGGCTGATGCTGATATTGGGCTGATGCTGATATTGGGCTGATGCTGATATTGGGCTGATGCTGATATTGGGCTGATGCTGATATTGGGCTGATGCTGATATTGGGCTGATGCTGATATTGGGCTGATGCTGATATTGGGCTGATGCTGATATTGGGCTGATGCTGATATTGGGCTGATGCTGATATTGGGCTGATGCTGATATTGGGCTGATGCTGATATTGGGCTGATGCTGATATTGGGCTGATGCTGATATTGGGCTGATGCTGATATTGGGCTGATGCTGATATTGGGCTGATGCTGATATTGGGCTGATGCTGATATTGGGCTGATGCTGATATTGGGCTGATGCTGATATTGGGCTGATGCTGATATTGGGCTGATGCTGATATTGGGCTGATGCTGATATTGGGCTGATGCTGATATTGGGCTGATGCTGATATTGGGCTGATGCTGATATTGGGCTGATGCTGATATTGGGCTGATGCTGATATTGGGCTGATGCTGATATTGGGCTGATGCTGATATTGGGCTGATGCTGATATTGGGCTGATGCTGATATTGGGCTGATGCTGATATTGGGCTGATGCTGATATTGGGCTGATGCTGATATTGGGCTGATGCTGATATTGGGCTGATGCTGATATTGGGCTGATGCTGATATTGGGCTGATGCTGATATTGGGCTGATGCTGATATTGGGCTGATGCTGATATTGGGCTGATGCTGATATTGGGCTGATGCTGATATTGGGCTGATGCTGATATTGGGCTGATGCTGATATTGGGCTGATGCTGATATTGGGCTGATGCTGATATTGGGCTGATGCTGATATTGGGCTGATGCTGATATTGGGCTGATGCTGATATTGGGCTGATGCTGATATTGGGCTGATGCTGATATTGGGCTGATGCTGATATTGGGCTGATGCTGATATTGGGCTGATGCTGATATTGGGCTGATGCTGATATTGGGCTGATGCTGATATTGGGCTGATGCTGATATTGGGCTGATGCTGATATTGGGCTGATGCTGATATTGGGCTGATGCTGATATTGGGCTGATGCTGATATTGGGCTGATGCTGATATTGGGCTGATGCTGATATTGGGCTGATGCTGATATTGGGCTGATGCTGATATTGGGCTGATGCTGATATTGGGCTGATGCTGATATTGGGCTGATGCTGATATTGGGCTGATGCTGATATTGGGCTGATGCTGATATTGGGCTGATGCTGATATTGGGCTGATGCTGATATTGGGCTGATGCTGATATTGGGCTGATGCTGATATTGGGCTGATGCTGATATTGGGCTGATGCTGATATTGGGCTGATGCTGATATTGGGCTGATGCTGATATTGGGCTGATGCTGATATTGGGCTGATGCTGATATTGGGCTGATGCTGATATTGGGCTGATGCTGATATTGGGCTGATGCTGATATTGGGCTGATGCTGATATTGGGCTGATGCTGATATTGGGCTGATGCTGATATTGGGCTGCAAAAGTGAACAAGGGCCAAACTGGGCTTATTTCGCTGTGAAAGTGACATTTAGGCACGGACTTGGAAAACCTTGTCTGAACCCCTCCATCCTTCCTGTAGCTGCTCAGACTCTGCTTCTCTGCCCCCAGCCAAGCTTATAGGCCTGCAGAGTGTCTAGTTTTGAAGATACAGACTCTGCTAAGCAAAAGTGAACAGGGCCAAACTGGGCTTATTTCGCTGTGAAAGTGACATTTAGGCAGACTCTGCTTCTCTGCCCCCAGCCAAGCTTATAGGCCTGCAGAGTGTCTAGTTTTGAAGATACAGACTCTGCTAAGCAAAAGTGAACAGGGCCAAACTGGGCTTATTTCGCTGTGAAAGTGACATTTAGGCACGGAGTTGGAAAACCTTGTCTGAACCCCTCCATCCTTCCTGTAGCTGCTCAGACTCTGCTTCTCTGCCCCCAGCCAAGCTTATAGGCCTGCAGAGTGTCTAGTTTTGAAGATACAGACTCTGCTAAGCAAAAGTGAACAGGGCCAAACTGGGCTTATTTCGCTGTGAAAGTGACATTTAGGCACGGAGTTGGAAAACCTTGTCTGAACCCCTCCATCCTTCCTGTAGCTGCTCAGACTCTGCTTCTCTGCCCCCAGCCAAGCTTATAGGCCTGCAGAGTGTCTAGTTTTGAAGATACAGACTCTGCTAAGCAAAAGTGAACAGGGCCAAACTGGGCTTATTTCGCTGTGAAAGTGACATTTAGGCACGGAGTTGGAAAACCTTGTCTGAACCCCTCCATCCTTCCTGTAGCTGCTCAGACTCTGCTTCTCTGCCCCCAGCCAAGCTTATAGGCCTGCAGAGTGTCTAGTTTTGAAGATACAGACTCTGCTAAGCAAAAGTGAACAGGGCCAAACTGGGCTTATTTCGCTGTGAAAGTGACATTTAGGCACGGACGTTGGAAAACCTTGTCTGAACCCCTCCATCCTTCCTGTAGCTGCTCAGACTCTGCTTCTCTGCCCCCAGCCAAGCTTATAGGCCTGCAGAGTGTCTAGTTTTGAAGATACAGACTCTGCTAAGCAAAAGTGAACAGGGCCAAACTGGGCTTATTTCGCTGTGAAAGTGACATTTAGGCACGGAGTTGGAAAACCTTGTCTGAACCCCTCCATCCTTCCTGTAGCTGCTCAGACTCTGCTTCTCTGCCCCCAGCCAAGCTTATAGGCCTGCAGAGTGTCTAGTTTTGAAGATACAGACTCTGCTAAGCAAAAGTGAACAGGGCCAAACTGGGCTTATTTCGCTGTGAAAGTGACATTTAGGCACGGAGTTGGAAAACCTTGTCTGAACCCCTCCATCCTTCCTGTAGCTGCTCAGACTCTGCTTCTCTGCCCCCAGCCAAGCTTATAGGCCTGCAGAGTGTCTAGTTTTGAAGATACAGACTCTGCTAAGCAAAAGTGAACAGGGCCAAACTGGGCTTATTTCGCTGTGAAAGTGACATTTAGGCACGGAGTTGGAAAACCTTGTCTGAACCCCTCCATCCTTCCTGTAGCTGCTCAGACTCTGCTTCTCTGCCCCCAGCCAAGCTTATAGGCCTGCAGAGTGTCTAGTTTTGAAGATACAGACTCTGCTAAGCAAAAGTGAACAGGGCCAAACTGGGCTTATTTCGCTGTGAAAGTGACATTTAGGCACGGAGTTGGAAAACCTTGTCTGAACCCCTCCATCCTTCCTGTAGCTGCTCAGACTCTGCTTCTCTGCCCCCAGCCAAGCTTATAGGCCTGCAGAGTGTCTAGTTTTGAAGATACAGACTCTGCTAAGCAAAAGTGAACAGGGCCAAACTGGGCTTATTTCGCTGTGAAAGTGACATTTAGGCACGGAGTTGGAAAACCTTGTCTGAACCCCTCCATCCTTCCTGTAGCTGCTCAGACTCTGCTTCTCTGCCCCCAGCCAAGCTTATAGGCCTGCAGAGTGTCTAGTTTTGAAGATACAGACTCTGCTAAGCAAAAGTGAACAGGGCCAAACTGGGCTTATTTCGCTGTGAAAGTGACATTTAGGCACGGAGTTGGAAAACCTTGTCTGAACCCCTCCATCCTTCCTGTAGCTGCTCAGACTCTGCTTCTCTGCCCCCAGCCAAGCTTATAGGCCTGCAGAGTGTCTAGTTTTGAAGATACAGACTCTGCTAAGCAAAAGTGAACAGGGCCAAACTGGGCTTATTTCGCTGTGAAAGTGACATTTAGGCACGGAGTTGGAAAACCTTGTCTGAACCCCTCCATCCTTCCTGTAGCTGCTCAGACTCTGCTTCTCTGCCCCCAGCCAAGCTTATAGGCCTGCAGAGTGTCTAGTTTTGAAGATACAGACTCTGCTAAGCAAAAGTGAACAGGGCCAAACTGGGCTTATTTCGCTGTGAAAGTGACATTTAGGCACGGAGTTGGAAAACCTTGTCTGAACCCCTCCATCCTTCCTGTAGCTGCTCAGACTCTGCTTCTCTGCCCCCAGCCAAGCTTATAGGCCTGCAGAGTGTCTAGTTTTGAAGATACAGACTCTGCTAAGCAAAAGTGAACAGGGCCAAACTGGGCTTATTTCGCTGTGAAAGTGACATTTAGGCACGGAGTTGGAAAACCTTGTCTGAACCCCTCCATCCTTCCTGTAGCTGCTCAGACTCTGCTTCTCTGCCCCCAGCCAAGCTTATAGGCCTGCAGAGTGTCTAGTTTTGAAGATACAGACTCTGCTAAGCAAAAGTGAACAGGGCCAAACTGGGCTTATTTCGCTGTGAAAGTGACATTTAGGCACGGAGTTGGAAAACCTTGTCTGAACCCCTCCATCCTTCCTGTAGCTGCTCAGACTCTGCTTCTCTGCCCCCAGCCAAGCTTATAGGCCTGCAGAGTGTCTAGTTTTGAAGATACAGACTCTGCTAAGCAAAAGTGAACAGGGCCAAACTGGGCTTATTTCGCTGTGAAAGTGACATTTAGGCACGGAGTTGGAAAACCTTGTCTGAACCCCTCCATCCTTCCTGTAGCTGCTCAGACTCTGCTTCTCTGCCCCCAGCCAAGCTTATAGGCCTGCAGAGTGTCTAGTTTTGAAGATACAGACTCTGCTAAGCAAAAGTGAACAGGGCCAAACTGGGCTTATTTCGCTGTGAAAGTGACATTTAGGCACGGAGTTGGAAAACCTTGTCTGAACCCCTCCATCCTTCCTGTAGCTGCTCAGACTCTGCTTCTCTGCCCCCAGCCAAGCTTATAGGCCTGCAGAGTGTCTAGTTTTGAAGATACAGACTCTGCTAAGCAAAAGTGAACAGGGCCAAACTGGGCTTATTTCGCTGTGAAAGTGACATTTAGGCACGGAGTTGGAAAACCTTGTCTGAACCCCTCCATCCTTCCTGTAGCTGCTCAGACTCTGCTTCTCTGCCCCCAGCCAAGCTTATAGGCCTGCAGAGTGTCTAGTTTTGAAGATACAGACTCTGCTAAGCAAAAGTGAACAGGGCCAAACTGGGCTTATTTCGCTGTGAAAGTGACATTTAGGCACGGAGTTGGAAAACCTTGTCTGAACCCCTCCATCCTTCCTGTAGCTGCTCAGACTCTGCTTCTCTGCCCCCAGCCAAGCTTATAGGCCTGCAGAGTGTCTAGTTTTGAAGATACAGACTCTGCTAAGCAAAAGTGAACAGGGCCAAACTGGGCTTATTTCGCTGTGAAAGTGACATTTAGGCACGGAGTTGGAAAACCTTGTCTGAACCCCTCCATCCTTCCTGTAGCTGCTCAGACTCTGCTTCTCTGCCCCCAGCCAAGCTTATAGGCCTGCAGAGTGTCTAGTTTTGAAGATACAGACTCTGCTAAGCAAAAGTGAACAGGGCCAAACTGGGCTTATTTCGCTGTGAAAGTGACATTTAGGCACGGAGTTGGAAAACCTTGTCTGAACCCCTCCATCCTTCCTGTAGCTGCTCAGACTCTGCTTCTCTGCCCCCAGCCAAGCTTATAGGCCTGCAGAGTGTCTAGTTTTGAAGATACAGACTCTGCTAAGCAAAAGTGAACAGGGCCAAACTGGGCTTATTTCGCTGTGAAAGTGACATTTAGGCACGGAGTTGGAAAACCTTGTCTGAACCCCTCCATCCTTCCTGTAGCTGCTCAGACTCTGCTTCTCTGCCCCCAGCCAAGCTTATAGGCCTGCAGAGTGTCTAGTTTTGAAGATACAGACTCTGCTAAGCAAAAGTGAACAGGGCCAAACTGGGCTTATTTCGCTGTGAAAGTGACATTTAGGCACGGAGTTGGAAAACCTTGTCTGAACCCCTCCATCCTTCCTGTAGCTGCTCAGACTCTGCTTCTCTGCCCCCAGCCAAGCTTATAGGCCTGCAGAGTGTCTAGTTTTGAAGATACAGACTCTGCTAAGCAAAAGTGAACAGGGCCAAACTGGGCTTATTTCGCTGTGAAAGTGACATTTAGGCACGGAGTTGGAAAACCTTGTCTGAACCCCTCCATCCTTCCTGTAGCTGCTCAGACTCTGCTTCTCTGCCCCCAGCCAAGCTTATAGGCCTGCAGAGTGTCTAGTTTTGAAGATACAGACTCTGCTAAGCAAAAGTGAACAGGGCCAAACTGGGCTTATTTCGCTGTGAAAGTGACATTTAGGCACGGAGTTGGAAAACCTTGTCTGAACCCCTCCATCCTTCCTGTAGCTGCTCAGACTCTGCTTCTCTGCCCCCAGCCAAGCTTATAGGCCTGCAGAGTGTCTAGTTTTGAAGATACAGACTCTGCTAAGCAAAAGTGAACAGGGCCAAACTGGGCTTATTTCGCTGTGAAAGTGACATTTAGGCACGGAGTTGGAAAACCTTGTCTGAACCCCTCCATCCTTCCTGTAGCTGCTCAGACTCTGCTTCTCTGCCCCCAGCCAAGCTTATAGGCCTGCAGAGTGTCTAGTTTTGAAGATACAGACTCTGCTAAGCAAAAGTGAACAGGGCCAAACTGGGCTTATTTCGCTGTGAAAGTGACATTTAGGCACGGAGTTGGAAAACCTTGTCTGAACCCCTCCATCCTTCCTGTAGCTGCTCAGACTCTGCTTCTCTGCCCCCAGCCAAGCTTATAGGCCTGCAGAGTGTCTAGTTTTGAAGATACAGACTCTGCTAAGCAAAAGTGAACAGGGCCAAACTGGGCTTATTTCGCTGTGAAAGTGACATTTAGGCACGGAGTTGGAAAACCTTGTCTGAACCCCTCCATCCTTCCTGTAGCTGCTCAGACTCTGCTTCTCTGCCCCCAGCCAAGCTTATAGGCCTGCAGAGTGTCTAGTTTTGAAGATACAGACTCTGCTAAGCAAAAGTGAACAGGGCCAAACTGGGCTTATTTCGCTGTGAAAGTGACATTTAGGCACGGAGTTGGAAAACCTTGTCTGAACCCCTCCATCCTTCCTGTAGCTGCTCAGACTCTGCTTCTCTGCCCCCAGCCAAGCTTATAGGCCTGCAGAGTGTCTAGTTTTGAAGATACAGACTCTGCTAAGCAAAAGTGAACAGGGCCAAACTGGGCTTATTTCGCTGTGAAAGTGACATTGTGAAAGTGACATTTAGGCACGGAGTTGGAAAACCTTGTCTGAACCCCTCCATCCTTCCTGTAGCTGCTCAGACTCTGCTTCTCTGCCCCCAGCCAAGCTTATAGGCCTGCAGAGTGTCTAGTTTTGAAGATACAGACTCTGCTAAGCAAAAGTGAACAGGGCCAAACTGGGCTTATTTCGCTGTGAAAGTGACATTTAGGCACGGAGTTGGAAAACCTTGTCTGAACCCCTCCATCCTTCCTGTAGCTGCTCAGACTCTGCTTCTCTGCCCCCAGCCAAGCTTATAGGCCTGCAGAGTGTCTAGTTTTGAAGATACAGACTCTGCTAAGCAAAAGTGAACAGGGCCAAACTGGGCTTATTTCGCTGTGAAAGTGACATTTAGGCACGGAGTTGGAAAACCTTGTCTGAACCCCTCCATCCTTCCTGTAGCTGCTCAGACTCTGCTTCTCTGCCCCCAGCCAAGCTTATAGGCCTGCAGAGTGTCTAGTTTGAAGATACAGACTCTGCTAAGCAAAAGTGAACAGGGCCAAACTGGGCTTATTTCGCTGTGAAAGTGACATTTAGGCACGGAGTTGGAAAACCTTGTCTGAACCCCTCCATCCTTCCTGTAGCTGCTCAGACTCTGCTTCTCTGCCCCCAGCCAAGCTTATAGGCCTGCAGAGTGTCTAGTTTTGAAGATACAGACTCTGCTAAGCAAAAGTGAACAGGGCCAAACTGGGCTTATTTCGCTGTGAAAGTGACATTTAGGCACGGAGTTGGAAAACCTTGTCTGAACCCCTCCATCCTTCCTGTAGCTGCTCAGACTCTGCTTCTCTGCCCCCAGCCAAGCTTATAGGCCTGCAGAGTGTCTAGTTTTGAAGATACAGACTCTGCTAAGCAAAAGTGAACAGGGCCAAACTGGGCTTATTTCGCTGTGAAAGTGACATTTAGGCACGGAGTTGGAAAACCTTGTCTGAACCCCTCCATCCTTCCTGTAGCTGCTCAGACTCTGCTTCTCTGCCCCCAGCCAAGCTTATAGGCCTGCAGAGTGTCTAGTTTTGAAGATACAGACTCTGCTAAGCAAAAGTGAACAGGGCCAAACTGGGCTTATTTCGCTGTGAAAGTGACATTTAGGCACGGAGTTGGAAAACCTTGTCTGAACCCCTCCATCCTTCCTGTAGCTGCTCAGACTCTGCTTCTCTGCCCCCAGCCAAGCTTATAGGCCTGCAGAGTGTCTAGTTTTGAAGATACAGACTCTGCTAAGCAAAAGTGAACAGGGCCAAACTGGGCTTATTTCGCTGTGAAAGTGACATTTAGGCACGGAGTTGGAAAACCTTGTCTGAACCCCTCCATCCTTCCTGTAGCTGCTCAGACTCTGCTTCTCTGCCCCCAGCCAAGCTTATAGGCCTGCAGAGTGTCTAGTTTTGAAGATACAGACTCTGCTAAGCAAAAGTGAACAGGGCCAAACTGGGCTTATTTCGCTGTGAAAGTGACATTTAGGCACGGAGTTGGAAAACCTTGTCTGAACCCCTCCATCCTTCCTGTAGCTGCTCAGACTCTGCTTCTCTGCCCCCAGCCAAGCTTATAGGCCTGCAGAGTGTCTAGTTTTGAAGATACAGACTCTGCTAAGCAAAAGTGAACAGGGCCAAACTGGGCTTATTTCGCTGTGAAAGTGACATTTAGGCACGGAGTTGGAAAACCTTGTCTGAACCCCTCCATCCTTCCTGTAGCTGCTCAGACTCTGCTTCTCTGCCCCCAGCCAAGCTTATAGGCCTGCAGAGTGTCTAGTTTTGAAGATACAGACTCTGCTAAGCAAAAGTGAACAGGGCCAAACTGGGCTTATTTCGCTGTGAAAGTGACATTTAGGCACGGAGTTGGAAAACCTTGTCTGAACCCCTCCATCCTTCCTGTAGCTGCTCAGACTCTGCTTCTCTGCCCCCAGCCAAGCTTATAGGCCTGCAGAGTGTCTAGTTTTGAAGATACAGACTCTGCTAAGCAAAAGTGAACAGGGCCAAACTGGGCTTATTTCGCTGTGAAAGTGACATTTAGGCACGGAGTTGGAAAACCTTGTCTGAACCCCTCCATCCTTCCTGTAGCTGCTCAGACTCTGCTTCTCTGCCCCCAGCCAAGCTTATAGGCCTGCAGAGTGTCTAGTTTTGAAGATACAGACTCTGCTAAGCAAAAGTGAACAGGGCCAAACTGGGCTTATTTCGCTGTGAAAGTGACATTTAGGCACGGAGTTGGAAAACCTTGTCTGAACCCCTCCATCCTTCCTGTAGCTGCTCAGACTCTGCTTCTCTGCCCCCAGCCAAGCTTATAGGCCTGCAGAGTGTCTAGTTTTGAAGATACAGACTCTGCTAAGCAAAAGTGAACAGGGCCAAACTGGGCTTATTTCGCTGTGAAAGTGACATTTAGGCACGGAGTTGGAAAACCTTGTCTGAACCCCTCCATCCTTCCTGTAGCTGCTCAGACTCTGCTTCTCTGCCCCCAGCCAAGCTTATAGGCCTGCAGAGTGTCTAGTTTTGAAGATACAGACTCTGCTAAGCAAAAGTGAACAGGGCCAAACTGGGCTTATTTCGCTGTGAAAGTGACATTTAGGCACGGAGTTGGAAAACCTTGTCTGAACCCCTCCATCCTTCCTGTAGCTGCTCAGACTCTGCTTCTCTGCCCCCAGCCAAGCTTATAGGCCTGCAGAGTGTCTAGTTTTGAAGATACAGACTCTGCTAAGCAAAAGTGAACAGGGCCAAACTGGGCTTATTTCGCTGTGAAAGTGACATTTAGGCACGGAGTTGGAAAACCTTGTCTGAACCCCTCCATCCTTCCTGTAGCTGCTCAGACTCTGCTTCTCTGCCCCCAGCCAAGCTTATAGGCCTGCAGAGTGTCTAGTTTTGAAGATACAGACTCTGCTAAGCAAAAGTGAACAGGGCCAAACTGGGCTTATTTCGCTGTGAAAGTGACATTTAGGCACGGAGTTGGAAAACCTTGTCTGAACCCCTCCATCCTTCCTGTAGCTGCTCAGACTCTGCTTCTCTGCCCCCAGCCAAGCTTATAGGCCTGCAGAGTGTCTAGTTTTGAAGATACAGACTCTGCTAAGCAAAAGTGAACAGGGCCAAACTGGGCTTATTTCGCTGTGAAAGTGACATTTAGGCACGGAGTTGGAAAACCTTGTCTGAACCCCTCCATCCTTCCTGTAGCTGCTCAGACTCTGCTTCTCTGCCCCCAGCCAAGCTTATAGGCCTGCAGAGTGTCTAGTTTTGAAGATACAGACTCTGCTAAGCAAAAGTGAACAGGGCCAAACTGGGCTTATTTCGCTGTGAAAGTGACATTTAGGCACGGAGTTGGAAAACCTTGTCTGAACCCCTCCATCCTTCCTGTAGCTGCTCAGACTCTGCTTCTCTGCCCCCAGCCAAGCTTATAGGCCTGCAGAGTGTCTAGTTTTGAAGATACAGACTCTGCTAAGCAAAAGTGAACAGGGCCAAACTGGGCTTATTTCGCTGTGAAAGTGACATTTAGGCACGGAGTTGGAAAACCTTGTCTGAACCCCTCCATCCTTCCTGTAGCTGCTCAGACTCTGCTTCTCTGCCCCCAGCCAAGCTTATAGGCCTGCAGAGTGTCTAGTTTTGAAGATACAGACTCTGCTAAGCAAAAGTGAACAGGGCCAAACTGGGCTTATTTCGCTGTGAAAGTGACATTTAGGCACGGAGTTGGAAAACCTTGTCTGAACCCCTCCATCCTTCCTGTAGCTGCTCAGACTCTGCTTCTCTGCCCCCAGCCAAGCTTATAGGCCTGCAGAGTGTCTAGTTTTGAAGATACAGACTCTGCTAAGCAAAAGTGAACAGGGCCAAACTGGGCTTATTTCGCTGTGAAAGTGACATTTAGGCACGGAGTTGGAAAACCTTGTCTGAACCCCTCCATCCTTCCTGTAGCTGCTCAGACTCTGCTTCTCTGCCCCCAGCCAAGCTTATAGGCCTGCAGAGTGTCTAGTTTTGAAGATACAGACTCTGCTAAGCAAAAGTGAACAGGGCCAAACTGGGCTTATTTCGCTGTGAAAGTGACATTTAGGCACGGAGTTGGAAAACCTTGTCTGAACCCCTCCATCCTTCCTGTAGCTGCTCAGACTCTGCTTCTCTGCCCCCAGCCAAGCTTATAGGCCTGCAGAGTGTCTAGTTTTGAAGATACAGACTCTGCTAAGCAAAAGTGAACAGGGCCAAACTGGGCTTATTTCGCTGTGAAAGTGACATTTAGGCACGGAGTTGGAAAACCTTGTCTGAACCCCTCCATCCTTCCTGTAGCTGCTCAGACTCTGCTTCTCTGCCCCCAGCCAAGCTTATAGGCCTGCAGAGTGTCTAGTTTTGAAGATACAGACTCTGCTAAGCAAAAGTGAACAGGGCCAAACTGGGCTTATTTCGCTGTGAAAGTGACATTTAGGCACGGAGTTGGAAAACCTTGTCTGAACCCCTCCATCCTTCCTGTAGCTGCTCAGACTCTGCTTCTCTGCCCCCAGCCAAGCTTATAGGCCTGCAGAGTGTCTAGTTTTGAAGATACAGACTCTGCTAAGCAAAAGTGAACAGGGCCAAACTGGGCTTATTTCGCTGTGAAAGTGACATTTAGGCACGGAGTTGGAAAACCTTGTCTGAACCCCTCCATCCTTCCTGTAGCTGCTCAGACTCTGCTTCTCTGCCCCCAGCCAAGCTTATAGGCCTGCAGAGTGTCTAGTTTTGAAGATACAGACTCTGCTAAGCAAAAGTGAACAGGGCCAAACTGGGCTTATTTCGCTGTGAAAGTGACATTTAGGCACGGAGTTGGAAAACCTTGTCTGAACCCCTCCATCCTTCCTGTAGCTGCTCAGACTCTGCTTCTCTGCCCCCAGCCAAGCTTATAGGCCTGCAGAGTGTCTAGTTTTGAAGATACAGACTCTGCTAAGCAAAAGTGAACAGGGCCAAACTGGGCTTATTTCGCTGTGAAAGTGACATTTAGGCACGGAGTTGGAAAACCTTGTCTGAACCCCTCCATCCTTCCTGTAGCTGCTCAGACTCTGCTTCTCTGCCCCCAGCCAAGCTTATAGGCCTGCAGAGTGTCTAGTTTTGAAGATACAGACTCTGCTAAGCAAAAGTGAACAGGGCCAAACTGGGCTTATTTCGCTGTGAAAGTGACATTTAGGCACGGAGTTGGAAAACCTTGTCTGAACCCCTCCATCCTTCCTGTAGCTGCTCAGACTCTGCTTCTCTGCCCCCAGCCAAGCTTATAGGCCTGCAGAGTGTCTAGTTTTGAAGATACAGACTCTGCTAAGCAAAAGTGAACAGGGCCAAACTGGGCTTATTTCGCTGTGAAAGTGACATTTAGGCACGGAGTTGGAAAACCTTGTCTGAACCCCTCCATCCTTCCTGTAGCTGCTCAGACTCTGCTTCTCTGCCCCCAGCCAAGCTTATAGGCCTGCAGAGTGTCTAGTTTTGAAGATACAGACTCTGCTAAGCAAAAGTGAACAGGGCCAAACTGGGCTTATTTCGCTGTGAAAGTGACATCGAAATTTCACAGCGAAATAAGCCCAGTTTGGCCCTGTTCACTTTTGCTTAGCAGAGTCTGTATCTTCAAAACTAGACACTCTGCAGGCCTATAAGCTTGGCTGGGGGCAGAGAAGCAGAGTCTGAGCAGCTACAGGAAGGATGGAGGGGTTCAGACAAGGTTTTCCAACTCCGTGCCTAAATGTCACTTTCACAGCGAAATAAGCCCAGTTTGGCCCTGTTCACTTTTGCTTAGCAGAGTCTGTATCTTCAAAACTAGACACTCTGCAGGCCTATAAGCTTGGCTGGGGGCAGAGAAGCAGAGTCTGAGCAGCTACAGGAAGGATGGAGGGGTTCAGACAAGGTTTTCCAACTCCGTGCCTAAATGTCACTTTCACAGCGAAATAAGCCCAGTTTGGCCCTGTTCACTTTTGCTTAGCAGAGTTTGTATCTTCAAAACTAGACACTCTGCAGGCCTATAAGCTTGGCTGGGGGCAGAGAAGCAGAGTCTGAGCAGCTACAGGAAGGATGGAGGGGTTCAGACAAGGTTTTCCAACTCCGTGCCTAAATGTCACTTTCACAGCGAAATAAGCCCAGTTTGGCCCTGTTCACTTTTGCTTAGCAGAGTCTGTATCTTCAAAACTAGACACTCTGCAGGCCTATAAGCTTGGCTGGGGGCAGAGAAGCAGAGTCTGAGCAGCTACAGGAAGGATGGAGGGGTTCAGACAAGGTTTTCCAACTCCGTGCCTAAATGTCACTTTCACAGCGAAATAAGCCCAGTTTGGCCCTGTTCACTTTTGCTTAGCAGAGTCTGTATCTTCAAAACTAGACACTCTGCAGGCCTATAAGCTTGGCTGGGGGCAGAGAAGCAGAGTCTGAGCAGCTACAGGAAGGATGGAGGGGTTCAGACAAGGTTTTCCAACTCCGTGCCTAAATGTCACTTTCACAGCGAAATAAGCCCAGTTTGGCCCTGTTCACTTTTGCTTAGCAGAGTCTGTATCTTCAAAACTAGACACTCTGCAGGCCTATAAGCTTGGCTGGGGGCAGAGAAGCAGAGTCTGAGCAGCTACAGGAAGGATGGAGGGGTTCAGACAAGGTTTTCCAACTCCGTGCCTAAATGTCACTTTCACAGCGAAATAAGCCCAGTTTGGCCCTGTTCACTTTTGCTTAGCAGAGTCTGTATCTTCAAAACTAGACACTCTGCAGGCCTATAAGCTTGGCTGGGGGCAGAGAAGCAGAGTCTGAGCAGCTACAGGAAGGATGGAGGGGTTCAGACAAGGTTTTCCAACTCCGTGCCTAAATGTCACTTTCACAGCGAAATAAGCCCAGTTTGGCCCTGTTCACTTTTGCTTAGCAGAGTCTGTATCTTCAAAACTAGACACTCTGCAGGCCTATAAGCTTGGCTGGGGGCAGAGAAGCAGAGTCTGAGCAGCTACAGGAAGGATGGAGGGGTTCAGACAAGGTTTTCCAACTCCGTGCCTAAATGTCACTTTCACAGCGAAATAAGCCCAGTTTGGCCCTGTTCACTTTTGCTTAGCAGAGTCTGTATCTTCAAAACTAGACACTCTGCAGGCCTATAAGCTTGGCTGGGGGCAGAGAAGCAGAGTCTGAGCAGCTACAGGAAGGATGGAGGGGTTCAGACAAGGTTTTCCAACTCCGTGCCTAAATGTCACTTTCACAGCGAAATAAGCCCAGTTTGGCCCTGTTCACTTTTGCTTAGCAGAGTCTGTATCTTCAAAACTAGACACTCTGCAGGCCTATAAGCTTGGCTGGGGGCAGAGAAGCAGAGTCTGAGCAGCTACAGGAAGGATGGAGGGGTTCAGACAAGGTTTTCCAACTCCGTGCCTAAATGTCACTTTCACAGCGAAATAAGCCCAGTTTGGCCCTGTTCACTTTTGCTTAGCAGAGTCTGTATCTTCAAAACTAGACACTCTGCAGGCCTATAAGCTTGGCTGGGGGCAGAGAAGCAGAGTCTGAGCAGCTACAGGAAGGATGGAGGGGTTCAGACAAGGTTTTCCAACTCCGTGCCTAAATGTCACTTTCACAGCGAAATAAGCCCAGTTTGGCCCTGTTCACTTTTGCTTAGCAGAGTCTGTATCTTCAAAACTAGACACTCTGCAGGCCTATAAGCTTGGCTGGGGGCAGAGAAGCAGAGTCTGAGCAGCTACAGGAAGGATGGAGGGGTTCAGACAAGGTTTTCCAACTCCGTGCCTAAATGTCACTTTCACAGCGAAATAAGCCCAGTTTGGCCCTGTTCACTTTTGCTTAGCAGAGTCTGTATCTTCAAAACTAGACACTCTGCAGGCCTATAAGCTTGGCTGGGGGCAGAGAAGCAGAGTCTGAGCAGCTACAGGAAGGATGGAGGGGTTCAGACAAGGTTTTCCAACTCCGTGCCTAAATGTCACTTTCACAGCGAAATAAGCCCAGTTTGGCCCTGTTCACTTTTGCTTAGCAGAGTCTGTATCTTCAAAACTAGACACTCTGCAGGCCTATAAGCTTGGCTGGGGGCAGAGAAGCAGAGTCTGAGCAGCTACAGGAAGGATGGAGGGGTTCAGACAAGGTTTTCCAACTCCGTGCCTAAATGTCACTTTCACAGCGAAATAAGCCCAGTTTGGCCCTGTTCACTTTTGCTTAGCAGAGTCTGTATCTTCAAAACTAGACACTCTGCAGGCCTATAAGCTTGGCTGGGGGCAGAGAAGCAGAGTCTGAGCAGCTACAGGAAGGATGGAGGGGTTCAGACAAGGTTTTCCAACTCCGTGCCTAAATGTCACTTTCACAGCGAAATAAGCCCAGTTTGGCCCTGTTCACTTTTGCTTAGCAGAGTCTGTATCTTCAAAACTAGACACTCTGCAGGCCTATAAGCTTGGCTGGGGGCAGAGAAGCAGAGTCTGAGCAGCTACAGGAAGGATGGAGGGGTTCAGACAAGGTTTTCCAACTCCGTGCCTAAATGTCACTTTCACAGCGAAATAAGCCCAGTTTGGCCCTGTTCACTTTTGCTTAGCAGAGTCTGTATCTTCAAAACTAGACACTCTGCAGGCCTATAAGCTTGGCTGGGGGCAGAGAAGCAGAGTCTGAGCAGCTACAGGAAGGATGGAGGGGTTCAGACAAGGTTTTCCAACTCCGTGCCTAAATGTCACTTTCACAGCGAAATAAGCCCAGTTTGGCCCTGTTCACTTTTGCTTAGCAGAGTCTGTATCTTCAAAACTAGACACTCTGCAGGCCTATAAGCTTGGCTGGGGGCAGAGAAGCAGAGTCTGAGCAGCTACAGGAAGGATGGAGGGGTTCAGACAAGGTTTTCCAACTCCGTGCCTAAATGTCACTTTCACAGCGAAATAAGCCCAGTTTGGCCCTGTTCACTTTTGCTTAGCAGAGTCTGTATCTTCAAAACTAGACACTCTGCAGGCCTATAAGCTTGGCTGGGGGCAGAGAAGCAGAGTCTGAGCAGCTACAGGAAGGATGGAGGGGTTCAGACAAGGTTTTCCAACTCCGTGCCTAAATGTCACTTTCACAGCGAAATAAGCCCAGTTTGGCCCTGTTCACTTTTGCTTAGCAGAGTCTGTATCTTCAAAACTAGACACTCTGCAGGCCTATAAGCTTGGCTGGGGGCAGAGAAGCAGAGTCTGAGCAGCTACAGGAAGGATGGAGGGGTTCAGACAAGGTTTTCCAACTCCGTGCCTAAATGTCACTTTCACAGCGAAATAAGCCCAGTTTGGCCCTGTTCACTTTTGCTTAGCAGAGTCTGTATCTTCAAAACTAGACACTCTGCAGGCCTATAAGCTTGGCTGGGGGCAGAGAAGCAGAGTCTGAGCAGCTACAGGAAGGATGGAGGGGTTCAGACAAGGTTTTCCAACTCCGTGCCTAAATGTCACTTTCACAGCGAAATAAGCCCAGTTTGGCCCTGTTCACTTTTGCTTAGCAGAGTCTGTATCTTCAAAACTAGACACTCTGCAGGCCTATAAGCTTGGCTGGGGGCAGAGAAGCAGAGTCTGAGCAGCTACAGGAAGGATGGAGGGGTTCAGACAAGGTTTTCCAACTCCGTGCCTAAATGTCACTTTCACAGCGAAATAAGCCCAGTTTGGCCCTGTTCACTTTTGCTTAGCAGAGTCTGTATCTTCAAAACTAGACACTCTGCAGGCCTATAAGCTTGGCTGGGGGCAGAGAAGCAGAGTCTGAGCAGCTACAGGAAGGATGGAGGGGTTCAGACAAGGTTTTCCAACTCCGTGCCTAAATGTCACTTTCACAGCGAAATAAGCCCAGTTTGGCCCTGTTCACTTTTGCTTAGCAGAGTCTGTATCTTCAAAACTAGACACTCTGCAGGCCTATAAGCTTGGCTGGGGGCAGAGAAGCAGAGTCTGAGCAGCTACAGGAAGGATGGAGGGGTTCAGACAAGGTTTTCCAACTCCGTGCCTAAATGTCACTTTCACAGCGAAATAAGCCCAGTTTGGCCCTGTTCACTTTTGCTTAGCAGAGTCTGTATCTTCAAAACTAGACACTCTGCAGGCCTATAAGCTTGGCTGGGGGCAGAGAAGCAGAGTCTGAGCAGCTACAGGAAGGATGGAGGGGTTCAGACAAGGTTTTCCAACTCCGTGCCTAAATGTCACTTTCACAGCGAAATAAGCCCAGTTTGGCCCTGTTCACTTTTGCTTAGCAGAGTCTGTATCTTCAAAACTAGACACTCTGCAGGCCTATAAGCTTGGCTGGGGGCAGAGAAGCAGAGTCTGAGCAGCTACAGGAAGGATGGAGGGGTTCAGACAAGGTTTTCCAACTCCGTGCCTAAATGTCACTTTCACAGCGAAATAAGCCCAGTTTGGCCCTGTTCACTTTTGCTTAGCAGAGTCTGTATCTTCAAAACTAGACACTCTGCAGGCCTATAAGCTTGGCTGGGGGCAGAGAAGCAGAGTCTGAGCAGCTACAGGAAGGATGGAGGGGTTCAGACAAGGTTTTCCAACTCCGTGCCTAAATGTCACTTTCACAGCCGAAATAAGCCCAGTTTGGCCCTGTTCACTTTTGCTTAGCAGAGTCTGTATCTTCAAAACTAGACACTCTGCAGGCCTATAAGCTTGGCTGGGGGCAGAGAAGCAGAGTCTGAGCAGCTACAGGAAGGATGGAGGGGTTCAGACAAGGTTTTCCAACTCCGTGCCTAAATGTCACTTTCACAGCGAAATAAGCCCAGTTTGGCCCTGTTCACTTTTGCTTAGCAGAGTCTGTATCTTCAAAACTAGACACTCTGCAGGCCTATAAGCTTGGCTGGGGGCAGAGAAGCAGAGTCTGAGCAGCTACAGGAAGGATGGAGGGGTTCAGACAAGGTTTTCCAACTCCGTGCCTAAATGTCACTTTCACAGCGAAATAAGCCCAGTTTGGCCCTGTTCACTTTTGCTTAGCAGAGTCTGTATCTTCAAAACTAGACACTCTGCAGGCCTATAAGCTTGGCTGGGGGCAGAGAAGCAGAGTCTGAGCAGCTACAGGAAGGATGGAGGGGTTCAGACAAGGTTTTCCAACTCCGTGCCTAAATGTCACTTTCACAGCGAAATAAGCCCAGTTTGGCCCTGTTCACTTTTGCTTAGCAGAGTCTGTATCTTCAAAACTAGACACTCTGCAGGCCTATAAGCTTGGCTGGGGGCAGAGAAGCAGAGTCTGAGCAGCTACAGGAAGGATGGAGGGGTTCAGACAAGGTTTTCCAACTCCGTGCCTAAATGTCACTTTCACAGCGAAATAAGCCCAGTTTGGCCCTGTTCACTTTTGCTTAGCAGAGTCTGTATCTTCAAAACTAGACACTCTGCAGGCCTATAAGCTTGGCTGGGGGCAGAGAAGCAGAGTCTGAGCAGCTACAGGAAGGATGGAGGGGTTCAGACAAGGTTTTCCAACTCCGTGCCTAAATGTCACTTTCACAGCGAAATAAGCCCAGTTTGGCCCTGTTCACTTTTGCTTAGCAGAGTCTGTATCTTCAAAACTAGACACTCTGCAGGCCTATAAGCTTGGCTGGGGGCAGAGAAGCAGAGTCTGAGCAGCTACAGGAAGGATGGAGGGGTTCAGACAAGGTTTTCCAACTCCGTGCCTAAATGTCACTTTCACAGCGAAATAAGCCCAGTTTGGCCCTGTTCACTTTTGCTTAGCAGAGTCTGTATCTTCAAAACTAGACACTCTGCAGGCCTATAAGCTTGGCTGGGGGCAGAGAAGCAGAGTCTGAGCAGCTACAGGAAGGATGGAGGGGTTCAGACAAGGTTTTCCAACTCCGTGCCTAAATGTCACTTTCACAGCGAAATAAGCCCAGTTTGGCCCTGTTCACTTTTGCTTAGCAGAGTCTGTATCTTCAAAACTAGACACTCTGCAGGCCTATAAGCTTGGCTGGGGGCAGAGAAGCAGAGTCTGAGCAGCTACAGGAAGGATGGAGGGGTTCAGACAAGGTTTTCCAACTCCGTGCCTAAATGTCACTTTCACAGCGAAATAAGCCCAGTTTGGCCCTGTTCACTTTTGCTTAGCAGAGTCTGTATCTTCAAAACTAGACACTCTGCAGGCCTATAAGCTTGGCTGGGGGCAGAGAAGCAGAGTCTGAGCAGCTACAGGAAGGATGGAGGGGTTCAGACAAGGTTTTCCAACTCCGTGCCTAAATGTCACTTTCACAGCGAAATAAGCCCAGTTTGGCCCTGTTCACTTTTGCTTAGCAGAGTCTGTATCTTCAAAACTAGACACTCTGCAGGCCTATAAGCTTGGCTGGGGGCAGAGAAGCAGAGTCTGAGCAGCTACAGGAAGGATGGAGGGGTTCAGACAAGGTTTTCCAACTCCGTGCCTAAATGTCACTTTCACAGCGAAATAAGCCCAGTTTGGCCCTGTTCACTTTTGCTTAGCAGAGTCTGTATCTTCAAAACTAGACACTCTGCAGGCCTATAAGCTTGGCTGGGGGCAGAGAAGCAGAGTCTGAGCAGCTACAGGAAGGATGGAGGGGTTCAGACAAGGTTTTCCAACTCCGTGCCTAAATGTCACTTTCACAGCGAAATAAGCCCAGTTTGGCCCTGTTCACTTTTGCTTAGCAGAGTCTGTATCTTCAAAACTAGACACTCTGCAGGCCTATAAGCTTGGCTGGGGGCAGAGAAGCAGAGTCTGAGCAGCTACAGGAAGGATGGAGGGGTTCAGACAAGGTTTTCCAACTCCGTGCCTAAATGTCACTTTCACAGCGAAATAAGCCCAGTTTGGCCCTGTTCACTTTTGCTTAGCAGAGTCTGTATCTTCAAAACTAGACACTCTGCAGGCCTATAAGCTTGGCTGGGGGCAGAGAAGCAGAGTCTGAGCAGCTACAGGAAGGATGGAGGGGTTCAGACAAGGTTTTCCAACTCCGTGCCTAAATGTCACTTTCACAGCGAAATAAGCCCAGTTTGGCCCTGTTCACTTTTGCTTAGCAGAGTCTGTATCTTCAAAACTAGACACTCTGCAGGCCTATAAGCTTGGCTGGGGGCAGAGAAGCAGAGTCTGAGCAGCTACAGGAAGGATGGAGGGGTTCAGACAAGGTTTTCCAACTCCGTGCCTAAATGTCACTTTCACAGCGAAATAAGCCCAGTTTGGCCCTGTTCACTTTTGCTTAGCAGAGTCTGTATCTTCAAAACTAGACACTCTGCAGGCCTATAAGCTTGGCTGGGGGCAGAGAAGCAGAGTCTGAGCAGCTACAGGAAGGATGGAGGGGTTCAGACAAGGTTTTCCAACTCCGTGCCTAAATGTCACTTTCACAGCGAAATAAGCCCAGTTTGGCCCTGTTCACTTTTGCTTAGCAGAGTCTGTATCTTCAAAACTAGACACTCTGCAGGCCTATAAGCTTGGCTGGGGGCAGAGAAGCAGAGTCTGAGCAGCTACAGGAAGGATGGAGGGGTTCAGACAAGGTTTTCCAACTCCGTGCCTAAATGTCACTTTCACAGCGAAATAAGCCCAGTTTGGCCCTGTTCACTTTTGCTTAGCAGAGTCTGTATCTTCAAAACTAGACACTCTGCAGGCCTATAAGCTTGGCTGGGGGCAGAGAAGCAGAGTCTGAGCAGCTACAGGAAGGATGGAGGGGTTCAGACAAGGTTTTCCAACTCCGTGCCTAAATGTCACTTTCACAGCGAAATAAGCCCAGTTTGGCCCTGTTCACTTTTGCTTAGCAGAGTCTGTATCTTCAAAACTAGACACTCTGCAGGCCTATAAGCTTGGCTGGGGGCAGAGAAGCAGAGTCTGAGCAGCTACAGGAAGGATGGAGGGGTTCAGACAAGGTTTTCCAACTCCGTGCCTAAATGTCACTTTCACAGCGAAATAAGCCCAGTTTGGCCCTGTTCACTTTTGCTTAGCAGAGTCTGTATCTTCAAAACTAGACACTCTGCAGGCCTATAAGCTTGGCTGGGGGCAGAGAAGCAGAGTCTGAGCAGCTACAGGAAGGATGGAGGGGTTCAGACAAGGTTTTCCAACTCCGTGCCTAAATGTCACTTTCACAGCGAAATAAGCCCAGTTTGGCCCTGTTCACTTTTGCTTAGCAGAGTCTGTATCTTCAAAACTAGACACTCTGCAGGCCTATAAGCTTGGCTGGGGGCAGAGAAGCAGAGTCTGAGCAGCTACAGGAAGGATGGAGGGGTTCAGACAAGGTTTTCCAACTCCGTGCCTAAATGTCACTTTCACAGCGAAATAAGCCCAGTTTGGCCCTGTTCACTTTTGCTTAGCAGAGTCTGTATCTTCAAAACTAGACACTCTGCAGGCCTATAAGCTTGGCTGGGGGCAGAGAAGCAGAGTCTGAGCAGCTACAGGAAGGATGGAGGGGTTCAGACAAGGTTTTCCAACTCCGTGCCTAAATGTCACTTTCACAGCGAAATAAGCCCAGTTTGGCCCTGTTCACTTTTGCTTAGCAGAGTCTGTATCTTCAAAACTAGACACTCTGCAGGCCTATAAGCTTGGCTGGGGGCAGAGAAGCAGAGTCTGAGCAGCTACAGGAAGGATGGAGGGGTTCAGACAAGGTTTTCCAACTCCGTGCCTAAATGTCACTTTCACAGCGAAATAAGCCCAGTTTGGCCCTGTTCACTTTTGCTTAGCAGAGTCTGTATCTTCAAAACTAGACACTCTGCAGGCCTATAAGCTTGGCTGGGGGCAGAGAAGCAGAGTCTGAGCAGCTACAGGAAGGATGGAGGGGTTCAGACAAGGTTTTCCAACTCCGTGCCTAAATGTCACTTTCACAGCGAAATAAGCCCAGTTTGGCCCTGTTCACTTTTGCTTAGCAGAGTCTGTATCTTCAAAACTAGACACTCTGCAGGCCTATAAGCTTGGCTGGGGGCAGAGAAGCAGAGTCTGAGCAGCTACAGGAAGGATGGAGGGGTTCAGACAAGGTTTTCCAACTCCGTGCCTAAATGTCACTTTCACAGCGAAATAAGCCCAGTTTGGCCCTGTTCACTTTTGCTTAGCAGAGTCTGTATCTTCAAAACTAGACACTCTGCAGGCCTATAAGCTTGGCTGGGGGCAGAGAAGCAGAGTCTGAGCAGCTACAGGAAGGATGGAGGGGTTCAGACAAGGTTTTCCAACTCCGTGCCTAAATGTCACTTTCACAGCGAAATAAGCCCAGTTTGGCCCTGTTCACTTTTGCTTAGCAGAGTCTGTATCTTCAAAACTAGACACTCTGCAGGCCTATAAGCTTGGCTGGGGGCAGAGAAGCAGAGTCTGAGCAGCTACAGGAAGGATGGAGGGGTTCAGACAAGGTTTTCCAACTCCGTGCCTAAATGTCACTTTCACAGCGAAATAAGCCCAGTTTGGCCCTGTTCACTTTTGCTTAGCAGAGTCTGTATCTTCAAAACTAGACACTCTGCAGGCCTATAAGCTTGGCTGGGGGCAGAGAAGCAGAGTCTGAGCAGCTACAGGAAGGATGGAGGGGTTCAGACAAGGTTTTCCAACTCCGTGCCTAAATGTCACTTTCACAGCGAAATAAGCCCAGTTTGGCCCTGTTCACTTTTGCTTAGCAGAGTCTGTATCTTCAAAACTAGACACTCTGCAGGCCTATAAGCTTGGCTGGGGGCAGAGAAGCAGAGTCTGAGCAGCTACAGGAAGGATGGAGGGGTTCAGACAAGGTTTTCCAACTCCGTGCCTAAATGTCACTTTCACAGCGAAATAAGCCCAGTTTGGCCCTGTTCACTTTTGCTTAGCAGAGTCTGTATCTTCAAAACTAGACACTCTGCAGGCCTATAAGCTTGGCTGGGGGCAGAGAAGCAGAGTCTGAGCAGCTACAGGAAGGATGGAGGGGTTCAGACAAGGTTTTCCAACTCCGTGCCTAAATGTCACTTTCACAGCGAAATAAGCCCAGTTTGGCCCTGTTCACTTTTGCTTAGCAGAGTCTGTATCTTCAAAACTAGACACTCTGCAGGCCTATAAGCTTGGCTGGGGGCAGAGAAGCAGAGTCTGAGCAGCTACAGGAAGGATGGAGGGGTTCAGACAAGGTTTTCCAACTCCGTGCCTAAATGTCACTTTCACAGCGAAATAAGCCCAGTTTGGCCCTGTTCACTTTTGCTTAGCAGAGTCTGTATCTTCAAAACTAGACACTCTGCAGGCCTATAAGCTTGGCTGGGGGCAGAGAAGCAGAGTCTGAGCAGCTACAGGAAGGATGGAGGGGTTCAGACAAGGTTTTCCAACTCCGTGCCTAAATGTCACTTTCACAGCGAAATAAGCCCAGTTTGGCCCTGTTCACTTTTGCTTAGCAGAGTCTGTATCTTCAAAACTAGACACTCTGCAGGCCTATAAGCTTGGCTGGGGGCAGAGAAGCAGAGTCTGAGCAGCTACAGGAAGGATGGAGGGGTTCAGACAAGGTTTTCCAACTCCGTGCCTAAATGTCACTTTCACAGCGAAATAAGCCCAGTTTGGCCCTGTTCACTTTTGCTTAGCAGAGTCTGTATCTTCAAAACTAGACACTCTGCAGGCCTATAAGCTTGGCTGGGGGCAGAGAAGCAGAGTCTGAGCAGCTACAGGAAGGATGGAGGGGTTCAGACAAGGTTTTCCAACTCCGTGCCTAAATGTCACTTTCACAGCGAAATAAGCCCAGTTTGGCCCTGTTCACTTTTGCTTAGCAGAGTCTGTATCTTCAAAACTAGACACTCTGCAGGCCTATAAGCTTGGCTGGGGGCAGAGAAGCAGAGTCTGAGCAGCTACAGGAAGGATGGAGGGGTTCAGACAAGGTTTTCCAACTCCGTGCCTAAATGTCACTTTCACAGCGAAATAAGCCCAGTTTGGCCCTGTTCACTTTTGCTTAGCAGAGTCTGTATCTTCAAAACTAGACACTCTGCAGGCCTATAAGCTTGGCTGGGGGCAGAGAAGCAGAGTCTGAGCAGCTACAGGAAGGATGGAGGGGTTCAGACAAGGTTTTCCAACTCCGTGCCTAAATGTCACTTTCACAGCGAAATAAGCCCAGTTTGGCCCTGTTCACTTTTGCTTAGCAGAGTCTGTATCTTCAAAACTAGACACTCTGCAGGCCTATAAGCTTGGCTGGGGGCAGAGAAGCAGAGTCTGAGCAGCTACAGGAAGGATGGAGGGGTTCAGACAAGGTTTTCCAACTCCGTGCCTAAATGTCACTTTCACAGCGAAATAAGCCCAGTTTGGCCCTGTTCACTTTTGCTTAGCAGAGTCTGTATCTTCAAAACTAGACACTCTGCAGGCCTATAAGCTTGGCTGGGGGCAGAGAAGCAGAGTCTGAGCAGCTACAGGAAGGATGGAGGGGTTCAGACAAGGTTTTCCAACTCCGTGCCTAAATGTCACTTTCACAGCGAAATAAGCCCGAGTTTGGCCCTGTTCACTTTTGCTTAGCAGAGTCTGTATCTTCAAAACTAGACACTCTGCAGGCCTATAAGCTTGGCTGGGGGCAGAGAAGCAGAGTCTGAGCAGCTACAGGAAGGATGGAGGGGTTCAGACAAGGTTTTCCAACTCCGTGCCTAAATGTCACTTTCACAGCGAAATAAGCCCAGTTTGGCCCTGTTCACTTTTGCTTAGCAGAGTCTGTATCTTCAAAACTAGACACTCTGCAGGCCTATATCAGCCCAATATCAATATCAGCCCAATATCAATATCAGCCCAATATCAGCATCAGCCCAATATCAGCATCAGCCCAATATCAGCATCAGCCCAATATCAGCATCAGCCCAATATCAGCATCAGCCCAATATCAGCATCAGCCCAATATCAGCATCAGCCCAATATCAGCATCAGCCCAATATCAGCATCAGCCCAATATCAGCATCAGCCCAATATCAGCATCAGCCCAATATCAGCATCAGCCCAATATCAGCATCAGCCCAATATCAGCATCAGCCCAATATCAGCATCAGCCCAATATCAGCATCAGCCCAATATCAGCATCAGCCCAATATCAGCATCAGCCCAATATCAGCATCAGCCCAATATCAGCATCAGCCCAATATCAGCATCAGCCCAATATCAGCATCAGCCCAATATCAGCATCAGCCCAATATCAGCATCAGCCCAATATCAGCATCAGCCCAATATCAGCATCAGCCCAATATCAGCATCAGCCCAATATCAGCATCAGCCCAATATCAGCATCAGCCCAATATCAGCATCAGCCCAATATCAGCATCAGCCCAATATCAGCATCAGCCCAATATCAGCATCAGCCCAATATCAGCATCAGCCCAATATCAGCATCAGCCCAATATCAGCATCAGCCCAATATCAGCATCAGCCCAATATCAGCATCAGCCCAATATCAGCATCAGCCCAATATCAGCATCAGCCCAATATCAGCATCAGCCCAATATCAGCATCAGCCCAATATCAGCATCAGCCCAATATCAGCATCAGCCCAATATCAGCATCAGCCCAATATCAGCATCAGCCCAATATCAGCATCAGCCCAATATCAGCATCAGCCCAATATCAGCATCAGCCCAATATCAGCATCAGCCCAATATCAGCATCAGCCCAATATCAGCATCAGCCCAATATCAGCATCAGCCCAATATCAGCATCAGCCCAATATCAGCATCAGCCCAATATCAGCATCAGCCCAATATCAGCATCAGCCCAATATCAGCATCAGCCCAATATCAGCATCAGCCCAATATCAGCATCAGCCCAATATCAGCATCAGCCCAATATCAGCATCAGCCCAATATCAGCATCAGCCCAATATCAGCATCAGCCCAATATCAGCATCAGCCCAATATCAGCATCAGCCCAATATCAGCATCAGCCCAATATCAGCATCAGCCCAATATCAGCATCAGCCCAATATCAGCATCAGCCCAATATCAGCATCAGCCCAATATCAGCATCAGCCCAATATCAGCATCAGCCCAATATCAGCATCAGCCCAATATCAGCATCAGCCCAATATCAGCATCAGCCCAATATCAGCATCAGCCCAATATCAGCATCAGCCCAATATCAGCATCAGCCCAATATCAGCATCAGCCCAATATCAGCATCAGCCCAATATCAGCATCAGCCCAATATCAGCATCAGCCCAATATCAGCATCAGCCCAATATCAGCATCAGCCCAATATCAGCATCAGCCCAATATCAGCATCAGCCCAATATCAGCATCAGCCCAATATCAGCATCAGCCCAATATCAGCATCAGCCCAATATCAGCATCAGCCCAATATCAGCATCAGCCCTAGACACTCTGCAGGCCTATAAGCTTGGCTGGGGGCAGAGAAGCAGCCCAATATGATATAATATCAGCTGATGCTGATATTGGGCTGATGCTGATATTGGGCTGATGCTGATATTGGGCTGATGCTGATATTGGGCTGATGCTGATATTGGGCTGATGCTGATATTGGGCTGATGCTGATATTGGGCTGATGCTGATATTGGGCTGATGCTGATATTGGGCTGATGCTGATATTGGGCTGATGCTGATATTGGGCTGATGCTGATATTGGGCTGATGCTGATATTGGGCTGATGCTGATATTGGGCTGATGCTGATATTGGGCTGATGCTGATATTGGGCTGATGCTGATATTGGGCTGATGCTGATATTGGGCTGATGCTGATATTGGGCTGATGCTGATATTGGGCTGATGCTGATATTGGGCTGATGCTGATATTGGGCTGATGCTGATATTGGGCTGATGCTGATATTGGGCTGATGCTGATATTGGGCTGATGCTGATATTGGGCTGATGCTGATATTGGGCTGATGCTGATATTGGGCTGATGCTGATATTGGGCTGATGCTGATATTGGGCTGATGCTGATATTGGGCTGATGCTGATATTGGGCTGATGCTGATATTGGGCTGATGCTGATATTGGGCTGATGCTGATATTGGGCTGATGCTGATATTGGGCTGATGCTGATATTGGGCTGATGCTGATATTGGGCTGATGCTGATATTGGGCTGATGCTGATATTGGGCTGATGCTGATATTGGGCTGATGCTGATATTGGGCTGATGCTGATATTGGGCTGATGCTGATATTGGGCTGATGCTGATATTGGGCTGATGCTGATATTGGGCTGATGCTGATATTGGGCTGATGCTGATATTGGGCTGATGCTGATATTGGGCTGATGCTGATATTGGGCTGATGCTGATATTGGGCTGATGCTGATATTGGGCTGATGCTGATATTGGGCTGATGCTGATATTGGGCTGATGCTGATATTGGGCTGATGCTGATATTGGGCTGATGCTGATATTGGGCTGATGCTGATATTGGGCTGATGCTGATATTGGGCTGATGCTGATATTGGGCTGATGCTGATATTGGGCTGATGCTGATATTGGGCTGATGCTGATATTGGGCTGATGCTGATATTGGGCTGATATTGATATTGGGCTGATATTGATATTGGGCTGATATAGGCCTGCAGAGTGTCTAGTTTTGAAGATACAGACTCTGCTAAGCAAAAGTGAACAGGGCCAAACTGGGCTTATTTCGCTGTGAAAGTGAGATTTAGGCACGGACTTGGAAAACCTTGTCTGAACCCCTCCATCCTTCCTGTAGCTGCTCAGACTCTGCTTCTCTGCCCCCAGCCAAGCTTATAGGCCTGCAGAGTGTCTAGTTTTGAAGATACAGACTCTGCTAAGCAAAAGTGAACAGGGCCAAACTGGGCTTATTTCGCTGTGAAAGTGACATTTAGGCACGGAGTTGGAAAACCTTGTCTGAACCCCTCCATCCTTCCTGTAGCTGCTCAGACTCTGCTTATCTGCCCCCAGCCAAGCTTATAGGCCTGCAGAGTGTCTAGTTTTGAAGATACAGACTCTGCTAAGCAAAAGTGAACAGGGCCAAACTGGGCTTATTTCGCTGTGAAAGTGACATTTAGGCACGGAGTTGGAAAACCTTGTCTGAACCCCTCCATCCTTCCTGTAGCTGCTCAGACTCTGCTTCTCTGCCCCCAGCCAAGCTTATAGGCCTGCAGAGTGTCTAGTTTTGAAGATACAGACTCTGCTAAGCAAAAGTGAACAGGGCCAAACTGGGCTTATTTCGCTGTGAAAGTGACATTTAGGCACGGAGTTGGAAAACCTTGTCTGAACCCCTCCATCCTTCCTGTAGCTGCTCAGACTCTGCTTCTCTGCCCCCAGCCAAGCTTATAGGCCTGCAGAGTGTCTAGTTTTGAAGATACAGACTCTGCTAAGCAAAAGTGAACAGGGCCAAACTGGGCTTATTTCGCTGTGAAAGTGACATTTAGGCACGGAGTTGGAAAACCTTGTCTGAACCCCTCCATCCTTCCTGTAGCTGCTCAGACTCTGCTTCTCTGCCCCCAGCCAAGCTTATAGGCCTGCAGAGTGTCTAGTTTTGAAGATACAGACTCTGCTAAGCAAAAGTGAACAGGGCCAAACTGGGCTTATTTCGCTGTGAAAGTGACATTTAGGCACGGAGTTGGAAAACCTTGTCTGAACCCCTCCATCCTTCCTGTAGCTGCTCAGACTCTGCTTCTCTGCCCCCAGCCAAGCTTATAGGCCTGCAGAGTGTCTAGTTTTGAAGATACAGACTCTGCTAAGCAAAAGTGAACAGGGCCAAACTGGGCTTATTTCGCTGTGAAAGTGACATTTAGGCACGGAGTTGGAAAACCTTGTCTGAACCCCTCCATCCTTCCTGTAGCTGCTCAGACTCTGCTTCTCTGCCCCCAGCCAAGCTTATAGGCCTGCAGAGTGTCTAGTTTTGAAGATACAGACTCTGCTAAGCAAAAGTGAACAGGGCCAAACTGGGCTTATTTCGCTGTGAAAGTGACATTTAGGCACGGAGTTGGAAAACCTTGTCTGAACCCCTCCATCCTTCCTGTAGCTGCTCAGACTCTGCTTCTCTGCCCCCAGCCAAGCTTATAGGCCTGCAGAGTGTCTAGTTTTGAAGATACAGACTCTGCTAAGCAAAAGTGAACAGGGCCAAACTGGGCTTATTTCGCTGTGAAAGTGACATTTAGGCACGGAGTTGGAAAACCTTGTCTGAACCCCTCCATCCTTCCTGTAGCTGCTCAGACTCTGCTTCTCTGCCCCCAGCCAAGCTTATAGGCCTGCAGAGTGTCTAGTTTTGAAGATACAGACTCTGCTAAGCAAAAGTGAACAGGGCCAAACTGGGCTTATTTCGCTGTGAAAGTGACATTTAGGCACGGAGTTGGAAAACCTTGTCTGAACCCCTCCATCCTTCCTGTAGCTGCTCAGACTCTGCTTCTCTGCCCCCAGCCAAGCTTATAGGCCTGCAGAGTGTCTAGTTTTGAAGATACAGACTCTGCTAAGCAAAAGTGAACAGGGCCAAACTGGGCTTATTTCGCTGTGAAAGTGACATTTAGGCACGGAGTTGGAAAACCTTGTCTGAACCCCTCCATCCTTCCTGTAGCTGCTCAGACTCTGCTTCTCTGCCCCCAGCCAAGCTTATAGGCCTGCAGAGTGTCTAGTTTTGAAGATACAGACTCTGCTAAGCAAAAGTGAACAGGGCCAAACTGGGCTTATTTCGCTGTGAAAGTGACATTTAGGCACGGAGTTGGAAAACCTTGTCTGAACCCCTCCATCCTTCCTGTAGCTGCTCAGACTCTGCTTCTCTGCCCCCAGCCAAGCTTATAGGCCTGCAGAGTGTCTAGTTTTGAAGATACAGACTCTGCTAAGCAAAAGTGAACAGGGCCAAACTGGGCTTATTTCGCTGTGAAAGTGACATTTAGGCACGGAGTTGGAAAACCTTGTCTGAACCCCTCCATCCTTCCTGTAGCTGCTCAGACTCTGCTTCTCTGCCCCCAGCCAAGCTTATAGGCCTGCAGAGTGTCTAGTTTTGAAGATACAGACTCTGCTAAGCAAAAGTGAACAGGGCCAAACTGGGCTTATTTCGCTGTGAAAGTGACATTTAGGCACGGAGTTGGAAAACCTTGTCTGAACCCCTCCATCCTTCCTGTAGCTGCTCAGACTCTGCTTCTCTGCCCCCAGCCAAGCTTATAGGCCTGCAGAGTGTCTAGTTTTGAAGATACAGACTCTGCTAAGCAAAAGTGAACAGGGCCAAACTGGGCTTATTTCGCTGTGAAAGTGACATTTAGGCACGGAGTTGGAAAACCTTGTCTGAACCCCTCCATCCTTCCTGTAGCTGCTCAGACTCTGCTTCTCTGCCCCCAGCCAAGCTTATAGGCCTGCAGAGTGTCTAGTTTTGAAGATACAGACTCTGCTAAGCAAAAGTGAACAGGGCCAAACTGGGCTTATTTCGCTGTGAAAGTGACATTTAGGCACGGAGTTGGAAAACCTTGTCTGAACCCCTCCATCCTTCCTGTAGCTGCTCAGACTCTGCTTCTCTGCCCCAAGCCAAGCTTATAGGCCTGCAGAGTGTCTAGTTTTGAAGATACAGACTCTGCTAAGCAAAAGTGAACAGGGCCAAACAGGGCTTATTTCGCTGTGAAAGTGACATTTAGGCACGGAGTTGGAAAACCTTGTCTGAACCCCTCCATCCTTCCTGTAGCTGCTCAGACTCTGCTTCTCTGCCCCCAGCCAAGCTTATAGGCCTGCAGAGTGTCTAGTTTTGAAGATACAGACTCTGCTAAGCAAAAGTGAACAGGGCCAAACTGGGCTTATTTCGCTGTGAAAGTGACATTTAGGCACGGAGTTGGAAAACCTTGTCTGAACCCCTCCATCCTTCCTGTAGCTGCTCAGACTCTGCTTCTCTGCCCCCAGCCAAGCTTATAGGCCTGCAGAGTGTCTAGTTTTGAAGATACAGACTCTGCTAAGCAAAAGTGAACAGGGCCAAACTGGGCTTATTTCGCTGTGAAAGTGACATTTAGGCACGGAGTTGGAAAACCTTGTCTGAACCCCTCCATCCTTCCTGTAGCTGCTCAGACTCTGCTTCTCTGCCCCCAGCCAAGCTTATAGGCCTGCAGAGTGTCTAGTTTTGAAGATACAGACTCTGCTAAGCAAAAGTGAACAGGGCCAAACTGGGCTTATTTCGCTGTGAAAGTGACATTTAGGCACGGAGTTGGAAAACCTTGTCTGAACCCCTCCATCCTTCCTGTAGCTGCTCAGACTCTGCTTCTCTGCCCCCAGCCAAGCTTATAGGCCTGCAGAGTGTCTAGTTTTGAAGATACAGACTCTGCTAAGCAAAAGTGAACAGGGCCAAACTGGGCTTATTTCGCTGTGAAAGTGACATTTAGGCACGGAGTTGGAAAACCTTGTCTGAACCCCTCCATCCTTCCTGTAGCTGCTCAGACTCTGCTTCTCTGCCCCCAGCCAAGCTTATAGGCCTGCAGAGTGTCTAGTTTTGAAGATACAGACTCTGCTAAGCAAAAGTGAACAGGGCCAAACTGGGCTTATTTCGCTGTGAAAGTGACATTTAGGCACGGAGTTGGAAAACCTTGTCTGAACCCCTCCATCCTTCCTGTAGCTGCTCAGACTCTGCTTCTCTGCCCCCAGCCAAGCTTATAGGCCTGCAGAGTGTCTAGTTTTGAAGATACAGACTCTGCTAAGCAAAAGTGAACAGGGCCAAACTGGGCTTATTTCGCTGTGAAAGTGACATTTAGGCACGGAGTTGGAAAACCTTGTCTGAACCCCTCCATCCTTCCTGTAGCTGCTCAGACTCTGCTTCTCTGCCCCCAGCCAAGCTTATAGGCCTGCAGAGTGTCTAGTTTTGAAGATACAGACTCTGCTAAGCAAAAGTGAACAGGGCCAAACTGGGCTTATTTCGCTGTGAAAGTGACATTTAGGCACGGAGTTGGAAAACCTTGTCTGAACCCCTCCATCCTTCCTGTAGCTGCTCAGACTCTGCTTCTCTGCCCCCAGCCAAGCTTATAGGCCTGCAGAGTGTCTAGTTTTGAAGATACAGACTCTGCTAAGCAAAAGTGAACAGGGCCAAACTGGGCTTATTTCGCTGTGAAAGTGACATTTAGGCACGGAGTTGGAAAACCTTGTCTGAACCCCTCCATCCTTCCTGTAGCTGCTCAGACTCTGCTTCTCTGCCCCCAGCCAAGCTTATAGGCCTGCAGAGTGTCTAGTTTTGAAGATACAGACTCTGCTAAGCAAAAGTGAACAGGGCCAAACTGGGCTTATTTCGCTGTGAAAGTGACATTTAGGCACGGAGTTGGAAAACCTTGTCTGAACCCCTCCATCCTTCCTGTAGCTGCTCAGACTCTGCTTCTCTGCCCCCAGCCAAGCTTATAGGCCTGCAGAGTGTCTAGTTTTGAAGATACAGACTCTGCTAAGCAAAAGTGAACAGGGCCAAACTGGGCTTATTTCGCTGTGAAAGTGACATTTAGGCACGGAGTTGGAAAACCTTGTCTGAACCCCTCCATCCTTCCTGTAGCTGCTCAGACTCTGCTTCTCTGCCCCCAGCCAAGCTTATAGGCCTGCAGAGTGTCTAGTTTTGAAGATACAGACTCTGCTAAGCAAAAGTGAACAGGGCCAAACTGGGCTTATTTCGCTGTGAAAGTGACATTTAGGC
Source organism: Electrona antarctica (assembly GCF_951216825.1). Lineage (NCBI taxonomy): Eukaryota > Metazoa > Chordata > Actinopteri > Myctophiformes > Myctophidae > Electrona > Electrona antarctica. The sequence continues at coordinate 7,788 of NW_027637801.1, read as the reverse complement.
ACGGAGTTGGAAAACCTTGTCTGAACCCCTCCATCCTTCCTGTAGCTGCTCAGACTCTGCTTCTCTGCCCCCAGCCAAGCTTATAGGCCTGCAGAGTGTCTAGTTTTGAAGATACAGACTCTGCTAAGCAAAAGTGAACAGGGCCAAACTGGGCTTATTTCGCTGTGAAAGTGACATTTAGGCACGGAGTTGGAAAACCTTGTCTGAACCCCTCCATCCTTCCTGTAGCTGCTCAGACTCTGCTTCTCTGCCCCCAGCCAAGCTTATAGGCCTGCAGAGTGTCTAGTTTTGAAGATACAGACTCTGCTAAGCAAAAGTGAACAGGGCCAAACTGGGCTTATTTCGCTGTGAAAGTGACATTTAGGCACGGAGTTGGAAAACCTTGTCTGAACCCCTCCATCCTTCCTGTAGCTGCTCAGACTCTGCTTCTCTGCCCCCAGCCAAGCTTATAGGCCTGCAGAGTGTCTAGTTTTGAAGATACAGACTCTGCTAAGCAAAAGTGAACAGGGCCAAACTGGGCTTATTTCGCTGTGAAAGTGACATTTAGGCACGGAGTTGGAAAACCTTGTCTGAACCCCTCCATCCTTCCTGTAGCTGCTCAGACTCTGCTTCTCTGCCCCCAGCCAAGCTTATAGGCCTGCAGAGTGTCTAGTTTTGAAGATACAGACTCTGCTAAGCAAAAGTGAACAGGGCCAAACTGGGCTTATTTCGCTGTGAAAGTGACATTTAGGCACGGAGTTGGAAAACCTTGTCTGAACCCCTCCATCCTTCCTGTAGCTGCTCAGACTCTGCTTCTCTGCCCCCAGCCAAGCTTATAGGCCTGCAGAGTGTCTAGTTTTGAAGATACAGACTCTGCTAAGCAAAAGTGAACAGGGCCAAACTGGGCTTATTTCGCTGTGAAAGTGACATTTAGGCACGGAGTTGGAAAACCTTGTCTGAACCCCTCCATCCTTCCTGTAGCTGCTCAGACTCTGCTTCTCTGCCCCCAGCCAAGCTTATAGGCCTGCAGAGTGTCTAGTTTTGAAGATACAGACTCTGCTAAGCAAAAGTGAACAGGGCCAAACTGGGCTTATTTCGCTGTGAAAGTGACATTTAGGCACGGAGTTGGAAAACCTTGTCTGAACCCCTCCATCCTTCCTGTAGCTGCTCAGACTCTGCTTCTCTGCCCCCAGCCAAGCTTATAGGCCTGCAGAGTGTCTAGTTTTGAAGATACAGACTCTGCTAAGCAAAAGTGAACAGGGCCAAACTGGGCTTATTTCGCTGTGAAAGTGACATTTAGGCACGGAGTTGGAAAACCTTGTCTGAACCCCTCCATCCTTCCTGTAGCTGCTCAGACTCTGCTTCTCTGCCCCCAGCCAAGCTTATAGGCCTGCAGAGTGTCTAGTTTTGAAGATACAGACTCTGCTAAGCAAAAGTGAACAGGGCCAAACTGGGCTTATTTCGCTGTGAAAGTGACATTTAGGCACGGAGTTGGAAAACCTTGTCTGAACCCCTCCATCCTTCCTGTAGCTGCTCAGACTCTGCTTCTCTGCCCCCAGCCAAGCTTATAGGCCTGCAGAGTGTCTAGTTTTGAAGATACAGACTCTGCTAAGCAAAAGTGAACAGGGCCAAACTGGGCTTATTTCGCTGTGAAAGTGACATTTAGGCACGGAGTTGGAAAACCTTGTCTGAACCCCTCCATCCTTCCTGTAGCTGCTCAGACTCTGCTTCTCTGCCCCCAGCCAAGCTTATAGGCCTGCAGAGTGTCTAGTTTTGAAGATACAGACTCTGCTAAGCAAAAGTGAACAGGGCCAAACTGGGCTTATTTCGCTGTGAAAGTGACATTTAGGCACGGAGTTGGAAAACCTTGTCTGAACCCCTCCATCCTTCCTGTAGCTGCTCAGACTCTGCTTCTCTGCCCCCAGCCAAGCTTATAGGCCTGCAGAGTGTCTAGTTTTGAAGATACAGACTCTGCTAAGCAAAAGTGAACAGGGCCAAACTGGGCTTATTTCGCTGTGAAATTTCGATGTCACTTTCACAGCGAAATAAGCCCAGTTTGGCCCTGTTCACTTTTGCTTAGCAGAGTCTGTATCTTCAAAACTAGACACTCTGCAGGCCTATAAGCTTGGCTGGGGGCAGAGAAGCAGAGTCTGAGCAGCTACAGGAAGGATGGAGGGGTTCAGACAAGGTTTTCCAACTCCGTGCCTAAATGTCACTTTCACAGCGAAATAAGCCCAGTTTGGCCCTGTTCACTTTTGCTTAGCAGAGTCTGTATCTTCAAAACTAGACACTCTGCAGGCCTATAAGCTTGGCTGGGGGCAGAGAAGCAGAGTCTGAGCAGCTACAGGAAGGATGGAGGGGTTCAGACAAGGTTTTCCAACTCCGTGCCTAAATGTCACTTTCACAGCGAAATAAGCCCAGTTTGGCCCTGTTCACTTTTGCTTAGCAGAGTCTGTATCTTCAAAACTAGACACTCTGCAGGCCTATAAGCTTGGCTGGGGGCAGAGACGCAGAGTCTGAGCAGCTACAGGAAGGATGGAGGGGTTCAGACAAGGTTTTCCAACTCTGTGCCTAAATGTCACTTTCACAGCGAAATAAGCCCAGTTTGGCCCTGTTCACTTTTGCTTAGCAGAGTCTGTATCTTCAAAACTAGACACTCTGCAGGCCTATAAGCTTGGCTGGGGGCAGAGAAGCAGAGTCTGAGCAGCTACAGGAAGGATGGAGGGGTTCAGACAAGGTTTTCCAACTCCGTGCCTAAATGTCACTTTCACAGCGAAATAAGCCCAGTTTGGCCCTGTTCACTTTTGCTTAGCAGAGTCTGTATCTTCAAAACTAGACACTCTGCAGGCCTATAAGCTTGGCTGGGGGCAGAGAAGCAGAGTCTGAGCAGCTACAGGAAGGATGGAGGGGTTCAGACAAGGTTTTCCAACTCCGTGCCTAAATGTCACTTTCACAGCGAAATAAGCCCAGTTTGGCCCTGTTCACTTTTGCTTAGCAGAGTCTGTATATTCAAAACTAGACACTCTGCAGGCCTATAAGCTTGGCTGGGGGCAGAGAAGCAGAGTCTGAGCAGCTACAGGAAGGATGGAGGGGTTCAGACAAGGTTTTCCAACTCCGTGCCTAAATGTCACTTTCACAGCGAAATAAGCCCAGTTTGGCCCTGTTCACTTTTGCTTAGCAGAGTCTGTATCTTCAAAACTAGACACTCTGCAGGCCTATAAGCTTGGCTGGGGGCAGAGAAGCAGAGTCTGAGCAGCTACAGGAAGGATGGAGGGGTTCAGACAAGGTTTTCCAACTCCGTGCCTAAATGTCACTTTCACAGCGAAATAAGCCCAGTTTGGCCCTGTTCACTTTTGCTTAGCAGAGTCTGTATCTTCAAAACTAGACACTCTGCAGGCCTATAAGCTTGGCTGGGGGCAGAGAAGCAGAGTCTGAGCAGCTACAGGAAGGATGGAGGGGTTCAGACAAGGTTTTCCAACTCCGTGCCTAAATGTCACTTTCACAGCGAAATAAGCCCAGTTTGGCCCTGTTCACTTTTGCTTAGCAGAGTCTGTATCTTCAAAACTAGACACTCTGCAGGCCTATAAGCTTGGCTGGGGGCAGAGAAGCAGAGTCTGAGCAGCTACAGGAAGGATGGAGGGGTTCAGACAAGGTTTTCCAACTCCGTGCCTAAATGTCACTTTCACAGCGAAATAAGCCCAGTTTGGCCCTGTTCACTTTTGCTTAGCAGAGTCTGTATCTTCAAAACTAGACACTCTGCAGGCCTATAAGCTTGGCTGGGGGCAGAGAAGCAGAGTCTGAGCAGCTACAGGAAGGATGGAGGGGTTCAGACAAGGTTTTCCAACTCCGTGCCTAAATGTCACTTTCACAGCGAAATAAGCCCAGTTTGGCCCTGTTCACTTTTGCTTAGCAGAGTCTGTATCTTCAAAACTAGACACTCTGCAGGCCTATAAGCTTGGCTGGGGGCAGAGAAGCAGAGTCTGAGCAGCTACAGGAAGGATGGAGGGGTTCAGACAAGGTTTTCCAACTCCGTGCCTAAATGTCACTTTCACAGCGAAATAAGCCCAGTTTGGCCCTGTTCACTTTTGCTTAGCAGAGTCTGTATCTTCAAAACTAGACACTCTGCAGGCCTATAAGCTTGGCTGGGGGCAGAGAAGCAGAGTCTGAGCAGCTACAGGAAGGATGGAGGGGTTCAGACAAGGTTTTCCAACTCCGTGCCTAAATGTCACTTTCACAGCGAAATAAGCCCAGTTTGGCCCTGTTCACTTTTGCTTAGCAGAGTCTGTATCTTCAAAACTAGACACTCTGCAGGCCTATAAGCTTGGCTGGGGGCAGAGAAGCAGAGTCTGAGCAGCTACAGGAAGGATGGAGGGGTTCAGACAAGGTTTTCCAACTCCGTGCCTAAATGTCACTTTCACAGCGAAATAAGCCCAGTTTGGCCCTGTTCACTTTTGCTTAGCAGAGTCTGTATCTTCAAAACTAGACACTCTGCAGGCCTATAAGCTTGGCTGGGGGCAGAGAAGCAGAGTCTGAGCAGCTACAGGAAGGATGGAGGGGTTCAGACAAGGTTTTCCAACTCCGTGCCTAAATGTCACTTTCACAGCGAAATAAGCCCAGTTTGGCCCTGTTCACTTTTGCTTAGCAGAGTCTGTATCTTCAAAACTAGACACTCTGCAGGCCTATAAGCTTGGCTGGGGGCAGAGAAGCAGAGTCTGAGCAGCTACAGGAAGGATGGAGGGGTTCAGACAAGGTTTTCCAACTCCGTGCCTAAATGTCACTTTCACAGCGAAATAAGCCCAGTTTGGCCCTGTTCACTTTTGCTTAGCAGAGTCTGTATCTTCAAAACTAGACACTCTGCAGGCCTATAAGCTTGGCTGGGGGCAGAGAAGCAGAGTCTGAGCAGCTACAGGAAGGATGGAGGGGTTCAGACAAGGTTTTCCAACTCCGTGCCTAAATGTCACTTTCACAGCGAAATAAGCCCAGTTTGGCCCTGTTCACTTTTGCTTAGCAGAGTCTGTATCTTCAAAACTAGACACTCTGCAGGCCTATAAGCTTGGCTGGGGGCAGAGAAGCAGAGTCTGAGCAGCTACAGGAAGGATGGAGGGGTTCAGACAAGGTTTTCCAACTCCGTGCCTAAATGTCACTTTCACAGCGAAATAAGCCCAGTTTGGCCCTGTTCACTTTTGCTTAGCAGAGTCTGTATCTTCAAAACTAGACACTCTGCAGGCCTATAAGCTTGGCTGGGGGCAGAGAAGCAGAGTCTGAGCAGCTACAGGAAGGATGGAGGGGTTCAGACAAGGTTTTCCAACTCCGTGCCTAAATGTCACTTTCACAGCGAAATAAGCCCAGTTTGGCCCTGTTCACTTTTGCTTAGCAGAGTCTGTATCTTCAAAACTAGACACTCTGCAGGCCTATAAGCTTGGCTGGGGGCAGAGAAGCAGAGTCTGAGCAGCTACAGGAAGGATGGAGGGGTTCAGACAAGGTTTTCCAACTCCGTGCCTAAATGTCACTTTCACAGCGAAATAAGCCCAGTTTGGCCCTGTTCACTTTTGCTTAGCAGAGTCTGTATCTTCAAAACTAGACACTCTGCAGGCCTATAAGCTTGGCTGGGGGCAGAGAAGCAGAGTCTGAGCAGCTACAGGAAGGATGGAGGGGTTCAGACAAGGTTTTCCAACTCCGTGCCTAAATGTCACTTTCACAGCGAAATAAGCCCAGTTTGGCCCTGTTCACTTTTGCTTAGCAGAGTCTGTATCTTCAAAACTAGACACTCTGCAGGCCTATAAGCTTGGCTGGGGGCAGAGAAGCAGAGTCTGAGCAGCTACAGGAAGGATGGAGGGGTTCAGACAAGGTTTTCCAACTCCGTGCCTAAATGTCACTTTCACAGCGAAATAAGCCCAGTTTGGCCCTGTTCACTTTTGCTTAGCAGAGTCTGTATCTTCAAAACTAGACACTCTGCAGGCCTATAAGCTTGGCTGGGGGCAGAGAAGCAGAGTCTGAGCAGCTACAGGAAGGATGGAGGGGTTCAGACAAGGTTTTCCAACTCCGTGCCTAAATGTCACTTTCACAGCGAAATAAGCCCAGTTTGGCCCTGTTCACTTTTGCTTAGCAGAGTCTGTATCTTCAAAACTAGACACTCTGCAGGCCTATAAGCTTGGCTGGGGGCAGAGAAGCAGAGTCTGAGCAGCTACAGGAAGGATGGAGGGGTTCAGACAAGGTTTTCCAACTCCGTGCCTAAATGTCACTTTCACAGCGAAATAAGCCCAGTTTGGCCCTGTTCACTTTTGCTTAGCAGAGTCTGTATCTTCAAAACTAGACACTCTGCAGGCCTATAAGCTTGGCTGGGGGCAGAGAAGCAGAGTCTGAGCAGCTACAGGAAGGATGGAGGGGTTCAGACAAGGTTTTCCAACTCCGTGCCTAAATGTCACTTTCACAGCGAAATAAGCCCAGTTTGGCCCTGTTCACTTTTGCTTAGCAGAGTCTGTATCTTCAAAACTAGACACTCTGCAGGCCTATAAGCTTGGCTGGGGGCAGAGAAGCAGAGTCTGAGCAGCTACAGGAAGGATGGAGGGGTTCAGACAAGGTTTTCCAAGTCCGTGCCTAAATCTCACTTTCACAGCGAAATAAGCCCAGTTTGGCCCTGTTCACTTTTGCTTAGCAGAGTCTGTATCTTCAAAACTAGACACTCTGCAGGCCTATATCAGCCCAATATCAATATCAGCCCAATATCAATATCAGCCCAATATCAGCATCAGCCCAATATCAGCATCAGCCCAATATCAGCATCAGCCCAATATCAGCATCAGCCCAATATCAGCATCAGCCCAATATCAGCATCAGCCCAATATCAGCATCAGCCCAATATCAGCATCAGCCCAATATCAGCATCAGCCCAATATCAGCATCAGCCCAATATCAGCATCAGCCCAATATCAGCATCAGCCCAATATCAGCATCAGCCCAATATCAGCATCAGCCCAATATCAGCATCAGCCCAATATCAGCATCAGCCCAATATCAGCATCAGCCCAATATCAGCATCAGCCCAATATCAGCATCAGCCCAATATCAGCATCAGCCCAATATCAGCATCAGCCCAATATCAGCATCAGCCCAATATCAGCATCAGCCCAATATCAGCATCAGCCCAATATCAGCATCAGCCCAATATCAGCATCAGCCCAATATCAGCATCAGCCCAATATCAGCATCAGCCCAATATCAGCATCAGCCCAATATCAGCATCAGCCCAATATCAGCATCAGCCCAATATCAGCATCAGCCCAATATCAGCATCAGCCCAATATCAGCATCAGCCCAATATCAGCATCAGCCCAATATCAGCATCAGCCCAATATCAGCATCAGCCCAATATCAGCATCAGCCCAATATCAGCATCAGCCCAATATCAGCATCAGCCCAATATCAGCATCAGCCCAATATCAGCATCAGCCCAATATCAGCATCAGCCCAATATCAGCATCAGCCCAATATCAGCATCAGCCCAATATCAGCATCAGCCCAATATCAGCATCAGCCCAATATCAGCATCAGCCCAATATCAGCATCAGCCCAATATCAGCATCAGCCCAATATCAGCATCAGCCCAATATCAGCATCAGCCCAATATCAGCATCAGCCCAATATCAGCATCAGCCCAATATCAGCATCAGCCCAATATCAGCATCAGCCCAATATCAGCATCAGCCCAATATCAGCATCAGCCCAATATCAGCATCAGCCCAATATCAGCATCAGCCCAATATCAGCATCAGCCCAATATCAGCATCAGCCCAATATCAGCATCAGCCC
>NW_027637802.1:0-18007 GCF_951216825.1 Electrona antarctica | reverse complement strand
ATCAGCCCAATATCAGCATCAGCCCAATATCAGCATCAGCCCAATATCAGCATCAGCCCAATATCAGCATCAGCCCAATATCAGCATCAGCCCAATATCAGCATCAGCCCAATATCAGCATCAGCCCAATATCAGCATCATCAGCCCAATATCAGCATCAGCCCAATATCAGCATCAGCCCAATATCAGCATCAGCCCAATATCAGCATCAGCCCAATATCAGCATCATCAGCCCAATATCAGCATCAGCCCAATATCAGCATCAGCCCAATATCAGCATCAGCCCAATATCAGCATCAGCCCAATATCAGCATCAGCCCAATATCAGCATCAGCCCAATATCAGCATCAGCCCAATATCAGCATCAGCCCAATATCAGCATCAGCCCAATATCAGCATCAGCCCAATATCAGCATCAGCCCAATATCAGCATCAGCCCAATATCAGCATCAGCCCAATATCAGCATCAGCCCAATATCAGCATCAGCCCAATATCAGCATCAGCCCAATATCAGCATCAGCCCAATATCAGCATCAGCCCAATATCAGCATCAGCCCAATATCAGCATCAGCCCAATATCAGCATCAGCCCAATATCAGCATCAGCCCAATATCAGCATCAGCCCAATATCAGCATCAGCCCAATATCAGCATCAGCCCAATATCAGCATCAGCCCTAGACACTCTGCAGGCCTATAAGCTTGGCTGGGGGCAGAGAAGCAGAGTCTGAGCAGCTACAGGAAGGATGGAGGGGTTCAGACAAGGTTTTCCAACTCCGTGCCTAAATGTCACTTTCACAGCGAAATAAGCCCAGTTTGGCCCTGTTCACTTTTGCTTAGCAGAGTCTGTATCTTCAAAACTAGACACTCTGCAGGCCTATAAGCTTGGCTGGGGGCAGAGAAGCAGAGTCTGAGCAGCTACAGGAAGGATGGAGGGGTTCAGACAAGGTTTTCCAACTCCGTGCCTAAATGTCACTTTCACAGCGAAATAAGCCCAGTTTGGCCCTGTTCACTTTTGCTTAGCAGAGTCTGTATCTTCAAAACTAGACACTCTGCAGGCCTATAAGCTTGGCTGGGGGCAGAGAAGCAGAGTCTGAGCAGCTACAGGAAGGATGGAGGGGTTCAGACAAGGTTTTCCAACTCCGTGCCTAAATGTCACTTTCACAGCGAAATAAGCCCAGTTTGGCCCTGTTCACTTTTGCTTAGCAGAGTCTGTATCTTCAAAACTAGACACTCTGCAGGCCTATAAGCTTGGCTGGGGGCAGAGAAGCAGAGTCTGAGCAGCTACAGGAAGGATGGAGGGGTTCAGACAAGGTTTTCCAACTCCGTGCCTAAATGTCACTTTCACAGCGAAATAAGCCCAGTTTGGCCCTGTTCACTTTTGCTTAGCAGAGTCTGTATCTTCAAAACTAGACACTCTGCAGGCCTATAAGCTTGGCTGGGGGCAGAGAAGCAGAGTCTGAGCAGCTACAGGAAGGATGGAGGGGTTCAGACAAGGTTTTCCAACTCCGTGCCTAAATGTCACTTTCACAGCGAAATAAGCCCAGTTTGGCCCTGTTCACTTTTGCTTAGCAGAGTCTGTATCTTCAAAACTAGACACTCTGCAGGCCTATAAGCTTGGCTGGGGGCAGAGAAGCAGAGTCTGAGCAGCTACAGGAAGGATGGAGGGGTTCAGACAAGGTTTTCCAACTCCGTGCCTAAATGTCACTTTCACAGCGAAATAAGCCCAGTTTGGCCCTGTTCACTTTTGCTTAGCAGAGTCTGTATCTTCAAAACTAGACACTCTGCAGGCCTATAAGCTTGGCTGGGGGCAGAGAAGCAGAGTCTGAGCAGCTACAGGAAGGATGGAGGGGTTCAGACAAGGTTTTCCAACTCCGTGCCTAAATGTCACTTTCACAGCGAAATAAGCCCAGTTTGGCCCTGTTCACTTTTGCTTAGCAGAGTCTGTATCTTCAAAACTAGACACTCTGCAGGCCTATAAGCTTGGCTGGGGGCAGAGAAGCAGAGTCTGAGCAGCTACAGGAAGGATGGAGGGGTTCAGACAAGGTTTTCCAACTCCGTGCCTAAATGTCACTTTCACAGCGAAATAAGCCCAGTTTGGCCCTGTTCACTTTTGCTTAGCAGAGTCTGTATCTTCAAAACTAGACACTCTGCAGGCCTATAAGCTTGGCTGGGGGCAGAGAAGCAGAGTCTGAGCAGCTACAGGAAGGATGGAGGGGTTCAGACAAGGTTTTCCAACTCCGTGCCTAAATGTCACTTTCACAGCGAAATAAGCCCAGTTTGGCCCTGTTCACTTTTGCTTAGCAGAGTCTGTATCTTCAAAACTAGACACTCTGCAGGCCTATAAGCTTGGCTGGGGGCAGAGAAGCAGAGTCTGAGCAGCTACAGGAAGGATGGAGGGGTTCAGACAAGGTTTTCCAAGTCCGTGCCTAAATGTCACTTTCACAGCGAAATAAGCCCAGTTTGGCCCTGTTCACTTTTGCTTAGCAGAGTCTGTATCTTCAAAACTAGACACTCTGCAGGCCTATATCAGCCCAATATCAATATCAGCCCAATATCAGCATCAGCCCAATATCAGCATCAGCCCAATATCAGCATCAGCCCAATATCAGCATCAGCCCAATATCAGCATCAGCCCAATATCAGCATCAGCCCAATATCAGCATCAGCCCAATATCAGCATCAGCCCAATATCAGCATCAGCCCAATATCAGCATCAGCCCAATATCAGCATCAGCCCAATATCAGCATCAGCCCAATATCAGCATCAGCCCAATATCAGCATCAGCCCAATATCAGCATCAGCCCAATATCAGCATCAGCCCAATATCAGCATCAGCCCAATATCAGCATCAGCCCAATATCAGCATCAGCCCAATATCAGCATCAGCCCAATATCAGCATCAGCCCAATATCAGCATCAGCCCAATATCAGCATCAGCCCAATATCAGCATCAGCCCAATATCAGCATCAGCCCAATATCAGCATCAGCCCAATATCAGCATCAGCCCAATATCAGCATCAGCCCAATATCAGCATCAGCCCAATATCAGCATCAGCCCAATATCAGCATCAGCCCAATATCAGCATCAGCCCAATATCAGCATCAGCCCAATATCAGCATCAGCCCAATATCAGCATCAGCCCAATATCAGCATCAGCCCAATATCAGCATCAGCCCAATATCAGCATCAGCCCAATATCAGCATCAGCCCAATATCAGCATCAGCCCAATATCAGCATCAGCCCAATATCAGCATCAGCCCAATATCAGCATCAGCCCAATATCAGCATCAGCCCAATATCAGCATCAGCCCAATATCAGCATCAGCCCAATATCAGCATCAGCCCAATATCAGCATCAGCCCAATATCAGCATCAGCCCAATATCAGCATCAGCCCAATATCAGCATCAGCCCAATATCAGCATCAGCCCAATATCAGCATCAGCCCAATATCAGCATCAGCCCAATATCAGCATCAGCCCAATATCAGCATCAGCCCAATATCAGCATCAGCCCAATATCAGCATCAGCCCAATATCAGCATCAGCCCAATATCAGCATCAGCCCAATATCAGCATCAGCCCAATATCAGCATCAGCCCAATATCAGCATCAGCCCAATATCAGCATCAGCCCAATATCAGCATCAGCCCAATATCAGCATCAGCCCAATATCAGCATCAGCCCAATATCAGCATCAGCCCAATATCAGCATCAGCCCAATATCAGCATCAGCCCAATATCAGCATCAGCCCAATATCAGCATCAGCCCAATATCAGCATCAGCCCAATATCAGCATCAGCCCAATATCAGCATCAGCCCAATATCAGCATCAGCCCAATATCAGCATCAGCCCAATATCAGCATCAGCCCAATATCAGCATCAGCCCAATATCAGCATCAGCCCAATATCAGCATCAGCCCAATATCAGCATCAGCCCAATATCAGCATCAGCCCAATATCAGCATCAGCCCAATATCAGCATCAGCCCAATATCAGCATCAGCCCAATATCAGCATCAGCCCAATATCAGCATCAGCCCAATATCAGCATCAGCCCAATATCAGCATCAGCCCAATATCAGCATCAGCCCAATATCAGCATCAGCCCAATATCAGCATCAGCCCAATATCAGCATCAGCCCAATATCAGCATCAGCCCAATATCAGCATCAGCCCAATATCAGCATCAGCCCAATATCAGCATCAGCCCAATATCAGCATCAGCCCAATATCAGCATCAGCCCAATATCAGCATCAGCCCAATATCAGCATCAGCCCAATATCAGCATCAGCCCAATATCAGCATCAGCCCTAGACACTCTGCAGGCCTATAAGCTTGGCTGGGGGCAGAGAAGCAGCCCAATATGATATAATATCAGCTGATGCTGATATTGGGCTGATGCTGATATTGGGCTGATGCTGATATTGGGCTGATGCTGATATTGGGCTGATGCTGATATTGGGCTGATGCTGATATTGGGCTGATGCTGATATTGGGCTGATGCTGATATTGGGCTGATGCTGATATTGGGCTGATGCTGATATTGGGCTGATGCTGATATTGGGCTGATGCTGATATTGGGCTGATGCTGATATTGGGCTGATGCTGATATTGGGCTGATGCTGATATTGGGCTGATGCTGATATTGGGCTGATGCTGATATTGGGCTGATGCTGATATTGGGCTGATGCTGATATTGGGCTGATGCTGATATTGGGCTGATGCTGATATTGGGCTGATGCTGATATTGGGCTGATGCTGATATTGGGCTGATGCTGATATTGGGCTGATGCTGATATTGGGCTGATGCTGATATTGGGCTGATGCTGATATTGGGCTGATGCTGATATTGGGCTGATGCTGATATTGGGCTGATGCTGATATTGGGCTGATGCTGATATTGGGCTGATGCTGATATTGGGCTGATGCTGATATTGGGCTGATGCTGATATTGGGCTGATGCTGATATTGGGCTGATGCTGATATTGGGCTGATGCTGATATTGGGCTGATGCTGATATTGGGCTGATGCTGATATTGGGCTGATGCTGATATTGGGCTGATGCTGATATTGGGCTGATGCTGATATTGGGCTGATGCTGATATTGGGCTGATGCTGATATTGGGCTGATGCTGATATTGGGCTGATGCTGATATTGGGCTGATGCTGATATTGGGCTGATGCTGATATTGGGCTGATGCTGATATTGCGCTGATGCTGATATTGGGCTGATGCTGATATTGGGCTGATGCTGATATTGGGCTGATGCTGATATTGGGCTGATGCTGATATTGGGCTGATGCTGATATTGGGCTGATGCTGATATTGGGCTGATGCTGATATTGGGCTGATGCTGATATTGGGCTGATGCTGATATTGGGCTGATGCTGATATTGGGCTGATGCTGATATTGGGCTGATGCTGATATTGGGCTGATGCTGATATTGGGCTGATGCTGATATTGGGCTGATGCTGATATTGGGCTGATGCTGATATTGGGCTGATGCTGATATTGGGCTGATGCTGATATTGGGCTGATGCTGATATTGGGCTGATGCTGATATTGGGCTGATGCTGATATTGGGCTGATGCTGATATTGGGCTGATGCTGATATTGGGCTGATGCTGATATTGGGCTGATGCTGATATTGGGCTGATGCTGATATTGGGCTGATGCTGATATTGGGCTGATGCTGATATTGGGCTGATGCTGATATTGGGCTGATGCTGATATTGGGCTGATGCTGATATTGATGCTGATGCTGATGCTGATATTGGGCTGATATAGGCCAATATCAGCATCAGCACCAATATCAGCATCAGCCCAATATCTGATATAGGCCTGCAGAGTGTCTAGTTTTGAAGATACAGACTCTGCTAAGCAAAAGTGAACAGGGCCAAACTGGGCTTATTTCGCTGTGAAAGTGAGATTTAGGCACGGACTTGGAAAACCTTGTCTGAACCCCTCCATCCTTCCTGTAGCTGCTCAGACTCTGCTTCTCTGCCCCCAGCCAAGCTTATAGGCCTGCAGAGTGTCTAGTTTTGAAGATACAGACTCTGCTAAGCAAAAGTGAACAGGGCCAAACTGGGCTTATTTCGCTGTGAAAGTGACATTTAGGCACGGAGTTGGAAAACCTTGTCTGAACCCCTCCATCCTTCCTGTAGCTGCTCAGACTCTGCTTCTCTGCCCCCAGCCAAGCTTATAGGCCTGCAGAGTGTCTAGTTTTGAAGATACAGACTCTGCTAAGCAAAAGTGAACAGGGCCAAACTGGGCTTATTTCGCTGTGAAAGTGACATTTAGGCACGGAGTTGGAAAACCTTGTCTGAACCCCTCCATCCTTCCTGTAGCTGCTCAGACTCTGCTTCTCTGCCCCCAGCCAAGCTTATAGGCCTGCAGAGTGTCTAGTTTTGAAGATACAGACTCTGCTAAGCAAAAGTGAACAGGGCCAAACTGGGCTTATTTCGCTGTGAAAGTGACATTTAGGCACGGAGTTGGAAAACCTTGTCTGAACCCCTCCATCCTTCCTGTAGCTGCTCAGACTCTGCTTCTCTGCCCCCAGCCAAGCTTATAGGCCTGCAGAGTGTCTAGTTTTGAAGATACAGACTCTGCTAAGCAAAAGTGAACAGGGCCAAACTGGGCTTATTTCGCTGTGAAAGTGACATTTAGGCACGGAGTTGGAAAACCTTGTCTGAACCCCTCCATCCTTCCTGTAGCTGCTCAGACTCTGCTTCTCTGCCCCCAGCCAAGCTTATAGGCCTGCAGAGTGTCTAGTTTTGAAGATACAGACTCTGCTAAGCAAAAGTGAACAGGGCCAAACTGGGCTTATTTCGCTGTGAAAGTGACATTTAGGCACGGAGTTGGAAAACCTTGTCTGAACCCCTCCATCCTTCCTGTAGCTGCTCAGACTCTGCTTCTCTGCCCCCAGCCAAGCTTATAGGCCTGCAGAGTGTCTAGTTTTGAAGATACAGACTCTGCTAAGCAAAAGTGAACAGGGCCAAACTGGGCTTATTTCGCTGTGAAAGTGACATTTAGGCACGGAGTTGGAAAACCTTGTCTGAACCCCTCCATCCTTCCTGTAGCTGCTCAGACTCTGCTTCTCTGCCCCCAGCCAAGCTTATAGGCCTGCAGAGTGTCTAGTTTTGAAGATACAGACTCTGCTAAGCAAAAGTGAACAGGGCCAAACTGGGCTTATTTCGCTGTGAAAGTGACATTTAGGCACGGAGTTGGAAAACCTTGTCTGAACCCCTCCATCCTTCCTGTAGCTGCTCAGACTCTGCTTCTCTGCCCCCAGCCAAGCTTATAGGCCTGCAGAGTGTCTAGTTTTGAAGATACAGACTCTGCTAAGCAAAAGTGAACAGGGCCAAACTGGGCTTATTTCGCTGTGAAAGTGACATTTAGGCACGGAGTTGGAAAACCTTGTCTGAACCCCTCCATCCTTCCTGTAGCTGCTCAGACTCTGCTTCTCTGCCCCCAGCCAAGCTTATAGGCCTGCAGAGTGTCTAGTTTTGAAGATACAGACTCTGCTAAGCAAAAGTGAACAGGGCCAAACTGGGCTTATTTCGCTGTGAAAGTGACATTTAGGCACGGAGTTGGAAAACCTTGTCTGAACCCCTCCATCCTTCCTGTAGCTGCTCAGACTCTGCTTCTCTGCCCCCAGCCAAGCTTATAGGCCTGCAGAGTGTCTAGTTTTGAAGATACAGACTCTGCTAAGCAAAAGTGAACAGGGCCAAACTGGGCTTATTTCGCTGTGAAAGTGACATTTAGGCACGGAGTTGGAAAACCTTGTCTGAACCCCTCCATCCTTCCTGTAGCTGCTCAGACTCTGCTTCTCTGCCCCCAGCCAAGCTTATAGGCCTGCAGAGTGTCTAGTTTTGAAGATACAGACTCTGCTAAGCAAAAGTGAACAGGGCCAAACTGGGCTTATTTCGCTGTGAAAGTGACATTTAGGCACGGAGTTGGAAAACCTTGTCTGAACCCCTCCATCCTTCCTGTAGCTGCTCAGACTCTGCTTCTCTGCCCCCAGCCAAGCTTATAGGCCTGCAGAGTGTCTAGTTTTGAAGATACAGACTCTGCTAAGCAAAAGTGAACAGGGCCAAACTGGGCTTATTTCGCTGTGAAAGTGACATTTAGGCACGGAGTTGGAAAACCTTGTCTGAACCCCTCCATCCTTCCTGTAGCTGCTCAGACTCTGCTTCTCTGCCCCCAGCCAAGCTTATAGGCCTGCAGAGTGTCTAGTTTTGAAGATACAGACTCTGCTAAGCAAAAGTGAACAGGGCCAAACTGGGCTTATTTCGCTGTGAAAGTGACATTTAGGCACGGAGTTGGAAAACCTTGTCTGAACCCCTCCATCCTTCCTGTAGCTGCTCAGACTCTGCTTCTCTGCCCCCAGCCAAGCTTATAGGCCTGCAGAGTGTCTAGTTTTGAAGATACAGACTCTGCTAAGCAAAAGTGAACAGGGCCAAACTGGGCTTATTTCGCTGTGAAAGTGACATTTAGGCACGGAGTTGGAAAACCTTGTCTGAACCCCTCCATCCTTCCTGTAGCTGCTCAGACTCTGCTTCTCTGCCCCCAGCCAAGCTTATAGGCCTGCAGAGTGTCTAGTTTTGAAGATACAGACTCTGCTAAGCAAAAGTGAACAGGGCCAAACTGGGCTTATTTCGCTGTGAAAGTGACATTTAGGCACGGAGTTGGAAAACCTTGTCTGAACCCCTCCATCCTTCCTGTAGCTGCTCAGACTCTGCTTCTCTGCCCCCAGCCAAGCTTATAGGCCTGCAGAGTGTCTAGTTTTGAAGATACAGACTCTGCTAAGCAAAAGTGAACAGGGCCAAACTGGGCTTATTTCGCTGTGAAAGTGACATTTAGGCACGGAGTTGGAAAACCTTGTCTGAACCCCTCCATCCTTCCTGTAGCTGCTCAGACTCTGCTTCTCTGCCCCCAGCCAAGCTTATAGGCCTGCAGAGTGTCTAGTTTTGAAGATACAGACTCTGCTAAGCAAAAGTGAACAGGGCCAAACTGGGCTTATTTCGCTGTGAAAGTGACATCGAAATTTCACAGCGAAATAAGCCCAGTTTGGCCCTGTTCACTTTTGCTTAGCAGAGTCTGTATCTTCAAAACTAGACACTCTGCAGGCCTATAAGCTTGGCTGGGGGCAGAGAAGCAGAGTCTGAGCAGCTACAGGAAGGATGGAGGGGTTCAGACAAGGTTTTCCAACTCCGTGCCTAAATGTCACTTTCACAGCGAAATAAGCCCAGTTTGGCCCTGTTCACTTTTGCTTAGCAGAGTCTGTATCTTCAAAACTAGACACTCTGCAGGCCTATAAGCTTGGCTGGGGGCAGAGAAGCAGAGTCTGAGCAGCTACAGGAAGGATGGAGGGGTTCAGACAAGGTTTTCCAACTCCGTGCCTAAATGTCACTTTCACAGCGAAATAAGCCCAGTTTGGCCCTGTTCACTTTTGCTTAGCAGAGTCTGTATCTTCAAAACTAGACACTCTGCAGGCCTATAAGCTTGGCTGGGGGCAGAGAAGCAGAGTCTGAGCAGCTACAGGAAGGATGGAGGGGTTCAGACAAGGTTTTCCAACTCCGTGCCTAAATGTCACTTTCACAGCGAAATAAGCCCAGTTTGGCCCTGTTCACTTTTGCTTAGCAGAGTCTGTATCTTCAAAACTAGACACTCTGCAGGCCTATAAGCTTGGCTGGGGGCAGAGAAGCAGAGTCTGAGCAGCTACAGGAAGGATGGAGGGGTTCAGACAAGGTTTTCCAACTCCGTGCCTAAATGTCACTTTCACAGCGAAATAAGCCCAGTTTGGCCCTGTTCACTTTTGCTTAGCAGAGTCTGTATCTTCAAAACTAGACACTCTGCAGGCCTATAAGCTTGGCTGGGGGCAGAGAAGCAGAGTCTGAGCAGCTACAGGAAGGATGGAGGGGTTCAGACAAGGTTTTCCAACTCCGTGCCTAAATGTCACTTTCACAGCGAAATAAGCCCAGTTTGGCCCTGTTCACTTTTGCTTAGCAGAGTCTGTATCTTCAAAACTAGACACTCTGCAGGCCTATAAGCTTGGCTGGGGGCAGAGAAGCAGAGTCTGAGCAGCTACAGGAAGGATGGAGGGGTTCAGACAAGGTTTTCCAACTCCGTGCCTAAATGTCACTTTCACAGCGAAATAAGCCCAGTTTGGCCCTGTTCACTTTTGCTTAGCAGAGTCTGTATCTTCAAAACTAGACACTCTGCAGGCCTATAAGCTTGGCTGGGGGCAGAGAAGCAGAGTCTGAGCAGCTACAGGAAGGATGGAGGGGTTCAGACAAGGTTTTCCAACTCCGTGCCTAAATGTCACTTTCACAGCGAAATAAGCCCAGTTTGGCCCTGTTCACTTTTGCTTAGCAGAGTCTGTATCTTCAAAACTAGACACTCTGCAGGCCTATAAGCTTGGCTGGGGGCAGAGAAGCAGAGTCTGAGCAGCTACAGGAAGGATGGAGGGGTTCAGACAAGGTTTTCCAACTCCGTGCCTAAATGTCACTTTCACAGCGAAATAAGCCCAGTTTGGCCCTGTTCACTTTTGCTTAGCAGAGTCTGTATCTTCAAAACTAGACACTCTGCAGGCCTATAAGCTTGGCTGGGGGC
The DNA here is from genome assembly GCF_951216825.1 of Electrona antarctica. NCBI lineage: Eukaryota > Metazoa > Chordata > Actinopteri > Myctophiformes > Myctophidae > Electrona > Electrona antarctica. Next base: position 7,383 of record NW_027637802.1, on the reverse strand, counting down.
AGAGAAGCAGAGTCTGAGCAGCTACAGGAAGGATGGAGGGGTTCAGACAAGGTTTTCCAACTCCGTGCCTAAATGTCACTTTCACAGCGAAATAAGCCCAGTTTGGCCCTGTTCACTTTTGCTTAGCAGAGTCTGTATCTTCAAAACTAGACACTCTGCAGGCCTATAAGCTTGGCTGGGGGCAGAGAAGCAGAGTCTGAGCAGCTACAGGAAGGATGGAGGGGTTCAGACAAGGTTTTCCAACTCCGTGCCTAAATGTCACTTTCACAGCGAAATAAGCCCAGTTTGGCCCTGTTCACTTTTGCTTAGCAGAGTCTGTATCTTCAAAACTAGACACTCTGCAGGCCTATAAGCTTGGCTGGGGGCAGAGAAGCAGAGTCTGAGCAGCTACAGGAAGGATGGAGGGGTTCAGACAAGGTTTTCCAACTCCGTGCCTAAATGTCACTTTCACAGCGAAATAAGCCCAGTTTGGCCCTGTTCACTTTTGCTTAGCAGAGTCTGTATCTTCAAAACTAGACACTCTGCAGGCCTATAAGCTTGGCTGGGGGCAGAGAAGCAGAGTCTGAGCAGCTACAGGAAGGATGGAGGGGTTCAGACAAGGTTTTCCAACTCCGTGCCTAAATGTCACTTTCACAGCGAAATAAGCCCAGTTTGGCCCTGTTCACTTTTGCTTAGCAGAGTCTGTATCTTCAAAACTAGACACTCTGCAGGCCTATAAGCTTGGCTGGGGGCAGAGAAGCAGAGTCTGAGCAGCTACAGGAAGGATGGAGGGGTTCAGACAAGGTTTTCCAACTCCGTGCCTAAATGTCACTTTCACAGCGAAATAAGCCCAGTTTGGCCCTGTTCACTTTTGCTTAGCAGAGTCTGTATCTTCAAAACTAGACACTCTGCAGGCCTATAAGCTTGGCTGGGGGCAGAGAAGCAGAGTCTGAGCAGCTACAGGAAGGATGGAGGGGTTCAGACAAGGTTTTCCAACTCCGTGCCTAAATGTCACTTTCACAGCGAAATAAGCCCAGTTTGGCCCTGTTCACTTTTGCTTAGCAGAGTCTGTATCTTCAAAACTAGACACTCTGCAGGCCTATAAGCTTGGCTGGGGGCAGAGAAGCAGAGTCTGAGCAGCTACAGGAAGGATGGAGGGGTTCAGACAAGGTTTTCCAACTCCGTGCCTAAATGTCACTTTCACAGCGAAATAAGCCCAGTTTGGCCCTGTTCACTTTTGCTTAGCAGAGTCTGTATCTTCAAAACTAGACACTCTGCAGGCCTATAAGCTTGGCTGGGGGCAGAGAAGCAGAGTCTGAGCAGCTACAGGAAGGATGGAGGGGTTCAGACAAGGTTTTCCAACTCCGTGCCTAAATGTCACTTTCACAGCGAAATAAGCCCAGTTTGGCCCTGTTCACTTTTGCTTAGCAGAGTCTGTATCTTCAAAACTAGACACTCTGCAGGCCTATAAGCTTGGCTGGGGGCAGAGAAGCAGAGTCTGAGCAGCTACAGGAAGGATGGAGGGGTTCAGACAAGGTTTTCCAACTCCGTGCCTAAATGTCACTTTCACAGCGAAATAAGCCCAGTTTGGCCCTGTTCACTTTTGCTTAGCAGAGTCTGTATCTTCAAAACTAGACACTCTGCAGGCCTATAAGCTTGGCTGGGGGCAGAGAAGCAGAGTCTGAGCAGCTACAGGAAGGATGGAGGGGTTCAGACAAGGTTTTCCAACTCCGTGCCTAAATGTCACTTTCACAGCGAAATAAGCCCAGTTTGGCCCTGTTCACTTTTGCTTAGCAGAGTCTGTATCTTCAAAACTAGACACTCTGCAGGCCTATAAGCTTGGCTGGGGGCAGAGAAGCAGAGTCTGAGCAGCTACAGGAAGGATGGAGGGGTTCAGACAAGGTTTTCCAACTCCGTGCCTAAATGTCACTTTCACAGCGAAATAAGCCCAGTTTGGCCCTGTTCACTTTTGCTTAGCAGAGTCTGTATCTTCAAAACTAGACACTCTGCAGGCCTATAAGCTTGGCTGGGGGCAGAGAAGCAGAGTCTGAGCAGCTACAGGAAGGATGGAGGGGTTCAGACAAGGTTTTCCAACTCCGTGCCTAAATGTCACTTTCACAGCGAAATAAGCCCAGTTTGGCCCTGTTCACTTTTGCTTAGCAGAGTCTGTATCTTCAAAACTAGACACTCTGCAGGCCTATAAGCTTGGCTGGGGGCAGAGAAGCAGAGTCTGAGCAGCTACAGGAAGGATGGAGGGGTTCAGACAAGGTTTTCCAACTCCGTGCCTAAATGTCACTTTCACAGCGAAATAAGCCCAGTTTGGCCCTGTTCACTTTTGCTTAGCAGAGTCTGTATCTTCAAAACTAGACACTCTGCAGGCCTATAAGCTTGGCTGGGGGCAGAGAAGCAGAGTCTGAGCAGCTACAGGAAGGATGGAGGGGTTCAGACAAGGTTTTCCAACTCCGTGCCTAAATGTCACTTTCACAGCGAAATAAGCCCAGTTTGGCCCTGTTCACTTTTGCTTAGCAGAGTCTGTATCTTCAAAACTAGACACTCTGCAGGCCTATAAGCTTGGCTGGGGGCAGAGAAGCAGAGTCTGAGCAGCTACAGGAAGGATGGAGGGGTTCAGACAAGGTTTTCCAACTCCGTGCCTAAATGTCACTTTCACAGCGAAATAAGCCCAGTTTGGCCCTGTTCACTTTTGCTTAGCAGAGTCTGTATCTTCAAAACTAGACACTCTGCAGGCCTATAAGCTTGGCTGGGGGCAGAGAAGCAGAGTCTGAGCAGCTACAGGAAGGATGGAGGGGTTCAGACAAGGTTTTCCAACTCCGTGCCTAAATGTCACTTTCACAGCGAAATAAGCCCAGTTTGGCCCTGTTCACTTTTGCTTAGCAGAGTCTGTATCTTCAAAACTAGACACTCTGCAGGCCTATAAGCTTGGCTGGGGGCAGAGAAGCAGAGTCTGAGCAGCTACAGGAAGGATGGAGGGGTTCAGACAAGGTTTTCCAACTCCGTGCCTAAATGTCACTTTCACAGCGAAATAAGCCCAGTTTGGCCCTGTTCACTTTTGCTTAGCAGAGTCTGTATCTTCAAAACTAGACACTCTGCAGGCCTATAAGCTTGGCTGGGGGCAGAGAAGCAGAGTCTGAGCAGCTACAGGAAGGATGGAGGGGTTCAGACAAGGTTTTCCAAGTCCGTGCCTAAATGTCACTTTCACAGCGAAATAAGCCCAGTTTGGCCCTGTTCACTTTTGCTTAGCAGAGTCTGTATCTTCAAAACTAGACACTCTGCAGGCCTATATCAGCCCAATATCAATATCAGCCCAATATCAGCATCAGCCCAATATCAGCATCAGCCCAATATCAGCATCAGCCCAATATCAGCATCAGCCCAATATCAGCATCAGCCCAATATCAGCATCAGCCCAATATCAGCATCAGCCCAATATCAGCATCAGCCCAATATCAGCATCAGCCCAATATCAGCATCAGCCCAATATCAGCATCAGCCCAATATCAGCATCAGCCCAATATCAGCATCAGCCCAATATCAGCATCAGCCCAATATCAGCATCAGCCCAATATCAGCATCAGCCCAATATCAGCATCAGCCCAATATCAGCATCAGCCCAATATCAGCATCAGCCCAATATCAGCATCAGCCCAATATCAGCATCAGCCCAATATCAGCATCAGCCCAATATCAGCAACCAGCCCAATATCAGCATCAGCCCAATATCAGCATCAGCCCAATATCAGCATCAGCCCAATATCAGCATCAGCCCAATATCAGCATCAGCCCAATATCAGCATCAGCCCAATATCAGCATCAGCCCAATATCAGCATCAGCCCAATATCAGCATCAGCCCAATATCAGCATCAGCCCAATATCAGCATCAGCCCAATATCAGCATCAGCCCAATATCAGCATCAGCCCAATATCAGCATCAGCCCAATATCAGCATCAGCCCAATATCAGCATCAGCCCAATATCAGCATCAGCCCAATATCAGCATCAGCCCAATATCAGCATCAGCCCAATATCAGCATCAGCCCAATATCAGCATCAGCCCAATATCAGCATCAGCCCAATATCAGCATCAGCCCAATATCAGCATCAGCCCAATATCAGCATCAGCCCAATATCAGCATCAGCCCAATATCAGCATCAGCCCAATATCAGCATCAGCCCAATATCAGCATCAGCCCAATATCAGCATCAGCCCAATATCAGCATCAGCCCAATATCAGCATCAGCCCAATATCAGCATCAGCCCAATATCAGCATCAGCCCAATATCAGCATCAGCCCAATATCAGCATCAGCCCAATATCAGCATCAGCCCAATATCAGCATCAGCCCAATATCAGCATCAGCCCAATATCAGCATCAGCCCAATATCAGCATCAGCCCAATATCAGCATCAGCCCAATATCAGCATCAGCCCAATATCAGCATCAGCCCAATATCAGCATCAGCCCAATATCAGCATCAGCCCAATATCAGCATCAGCCCAATATCAGCATCAGCCCAATATCAGCATCAGCCCAATATCAGCATCAGCCCAATATCAGCATCAGCCCAATATCAGCATCAGCCCAATATCAGCATCAGCCCAATATCAGCATCAGCCCAATATCAGCATCAGCCCAATATCAGCATCAGCCCAATATCAGCATCAGCCCAATATCAGCATCAGCCCAATATCAGCATCAGCCCAATATCAGCATCAGCCCAATATCAGCATCAGCCCAATATCAGCATCAGCCCAATATCAGCATCAGCCCAATATCAGCATCAGCCCAATATCAGCATCAGCCCAATATCAGCATCAGCCCAATATCAGCATCAGCCCAATATCAGCATCAGCCCAATATCAGCATCAGCCCAATATCAGCATCAGCCCAATATCAGCATCAGCCCAATATCAGCATCAGCCCAATATCAGCATCAGCCCAATATCAGCATCAGCCCAATATCAGCATCAGCCCAATATCAGCATCAGCCCAATATCAGCATCAGCCCAATATCAGCATCAGCCCAATATCAGCATCAGCCCAATATCAGCATCAGCCCAATATCAGCATCAGCCCAATATCAGCATCAGCCCAATATCAGCATCAGCCCAATATCAGCATCAGCCCAATATCAGCATCAGCCCAATATCAGCATCAGCCCAATATCAGCATCAGCCCAATATCAGCATCAGCCCAATATCAGCATCAGCCCAATATCAGCATCAGCCCAATATCAGCATCAGCCCAATATCAGCATCAGCCCAATATCAGCATCAGCCCAATATCAGCATCAGCCCAATATCAGCATCAGCCCAATATCAGCATCAGCCCAATATCAGCATCAGCCCAATATCAGCATCAGCCCTAGACACTCTGCAGGCCTATAAGCTTGGCTGGGGGCAGAGAAGCAGCCCAATATGATATAATATCAGCTGATGCTGATATTGGGCTGATGCTGATATTGGGCTGATGCTGATATTGGGCTGATGCTGATATTGGGCTGATGCTGATATTGGGCTGATGCTGATATTGGGCTGATGCTGATATTGGGCTGATGCTGATATTGGGCTGATGCTGATATTGGGCTGATGCTGATATTGGGCTGATGCTGATATTGGGCTGATGCTGATATTGGGCTGATGCTGATATTGGGCTGATGCTGATATTGGGCTGATGCTGATATTGGGCTGATGCTGATATTGGGCTGATGCTGATATTGGGCTGATGCTGATATTGGGCTGATGCTGATATTGGGCTGATGCTGATATTGGGCTGATGCTGATATTGGGCTGATGCTGATATTGGGCTGATGCTGATATTGGGCTGATGCTGATATTGGGCTGATGCTGATATTGGGCTGATGCTGATATTGGGCTGATGCTGATATTGGGCTGATGCTGATATTGGGCTGATGCTGATATTGGGCTGATGCTGATATTGGGCTGATGCTGATATTGGGCTGATGCTGATATTGGGCTGATGCTGATATTGGGCTGATGCTGATATTGGGCTGATGCTGATATTGGGCTGATGCTGATATTGGGCTGATGCTGATATTGGGCTGATGCTGATATTGGGCTGATGCTGATATTGGGCTGATGCTGATATTGGGCTGATGCTGATATTGGGCTGATGCTGATATTGGGCTGATGCTGATATTGGGCTGATGCTGATATTGGGCTGATGCTGATATTGGGCTGATGCTGATATTGGGCTGATGCTGATATTGGGCTGATGCTGATATTGGGCTGATGCTGATATTGGGCTGATGCTGATATTGGGCTGATGCTGATATTGGGCTGATGCTGATATTGGGCTGATGCTGATATTGGGCTGATGCTGATATTGGGCTGATGCTGATATTGGGCTGATGCTGATATTGGGCTGATGCTGATATTGGGCTGATGCTGATATTGGGCTGATGCTGATATTGGGCTGATGCTGATATTGGGCTGATGCTGATATTGGGCTGATGCTGATATTGGGCTGATGCTGATATTGGGCTGATGCTGATATTGGGCTGATGCTGATATTGGGCTGATGCTGATATTGGGCTGATGCTGATATTGGGCTGATGCTGATATTGGGCTGATGCTGATATTGGGCTGATGCTGATATTGGGCTGATGCTGATATTGGGCTGATGCTGATATTGGGCTGATGCTGATATTGGGCTGATGCTGATATTGGGCTGATGCTGATATTGGGCTGATGCTGATATTGGGCTGATGCTGATATTGGGCTGATGCTGATATTGGGCTGATGCTGATATTGGGCTGATGCTGATATTGGGCTGATGCTGATATTGGGCTGATGCTGATATTGGGCTGATGCTGATATTGGGCTGATGCTGATATTGGGCTGATGCTGATATTGGGCTGATGCTGATATTGGGCTGATGCTGATATTGGGCTGATGCTGATATTGGGCTGATGCTGATATTGGGCTGATGCTGATATTGGGCTGATATTGATATTGGGCTGATATTGATATTGGGCTGATATAGGCTGCAGAGTGTCTAGTTTTGAAGATACAGACTCTGCTAAGCAAAAGTGAACAGGGCCAAACTGGGCTTATTTCGCTGTGAAAGTGACATTTAGGCACGGGACTTGGAAAACCTTGTCTGAACCCCTCCATCCTTCCTGTAGCTGCTCAGACTCTGCTTCTCTGCCCCCAGCCAAGCTTATAGGCCTGCAGAGTGTCTAGTTTTGAAGATACAGACTCTGCTAAGCAAAAGTGAACAGGGCCAAACTGGGCTTATTTCGCTGTGAAAGTGACATTTAGGCACGGAGTTGGAAAACCTTGTCTGAACCCCTCCATCCTTCCTGTAGCTGCTCAGACTCTGCTTCTCTGCCCCCAGCCAAGCTTTATAGGCCTGCAGAGTGTCT
>NW_027637803.1:7500-18720 GCF_951216825.1 Electrona antarctica | reverse complement strand
AATCTGCTCAGTTTTAAAGACGTTATCTCTGGAACGGAAGGTCCAATCTGCCCAGTTTAAAGACGTTATCTCTGGAACGGAAGGTCCAATCTGCTCAGTTTAAAGACGTTATCTCTGGAACGGAAGGTCCAATCTGCTCAGTTTAAAGACGTTATCTCTGGAACGGAAGGTCCAATCTGCTCAGTTTAAAGACTTTATCTCTGGAACGGAAGGTCCAATCTGCTCAGTTTAAAGACGTTATCTCTGGAACGGAAGGTCCAATCTGCCCAGTTTAAAGACGTTATCTCTGGAACGGAAGGTCCAATCTGCTCAGTTTAAAGACGTTATCTCTGGAACGGAAGGTCCAATCTGCTCAGTTTAAAGACGTTATCTCTGGAACGGAAGGTCCAATCTGCTCAGTTTAAAGACGTTATCTCTGGAACGGAAGGTCCAATCTGCTCAGTTTAAAGACGTTATCTCTGGAACGGAAGGTCCAATCTGCTCAGTTTAAAGACGTTATCTCTGGAACGGAAGGTCCAATCTGCTCAGTTTAAAGACGTTATCTCTGGAACGGAAGGTCCAATCTGCTCAGTTTAAAGACGTTATCTCTGGAACGGAAGGTCCAATCTGCTCAGTTTAAAGACGTTATCTCTGGAACGGAAGGTCCAATCTGCTCAGTTTAAAGACGTTATCTCTGGAACGGAAGGTCCAATCTGCTCAGTTTAAAGACGTTATCTCTGGAACGGAAGGTCCAATCTGCTCAGTTTAAAGACGTTATCTCTGGAACGGAAGGTCCAATCTGCTCAGTTTAAAGACGTTATCTCTGGAATGGAAGGTCCAATCTGCTCAGTTTAAAGTTTGTTGGACACGTGACAATCAGGACATTAAGCACATTGTATTGGCGGGCCAGTCAAAAGTGTGCCACGGGCCGGAAGTGGCCCGCGGGCCGGAGTTTGAGTATCACTGAGTTAGGCTATTCTGTGTGTGGCGTCCGCATGTGATCAATATTCATTATTATAAATTAATACCACGACGCAAATGGAGGCAGAGAGGTGCTTGCAGCAAAGGCATCAGGCCTGCGTGAAACTTGAATTGGCTCTGAGTCTCTGTCAACATGCTGATCAGCGAGTTAGTAACTATACTGTAGTATACAGTATAGTTACAGTAGGTATAATGATCTAAGACGGCCCACCGCGGTCCCGTGGCTAGTCGCGGTAGAATTAATCATACCTCCCGTTGTTGTCGATCGCCTCGGCGTGGGGGGGAGAGGGCTGGCCGTTTGGCAGTACGGGACACTGAGCCCCACCCCACACGGAGGGGGATGGGGGGTGAGGGACACAGAGGGGTGGGGGGGGGGGACACCCAGGGGGTGTGTTAGAGGCTAGACAACAGGACACTGAGGGGCCGTGAGCCCCACCCCACACAGAGGGGGATGGGGGGGGGGGACACCCAGGGGGTGTGTTAGAGGCTAGACAACAGGACACTGAGGGGCCGTGAGCTCCACCCCACACGGAGGGGGATGGGGGGGGGGCACCCAGGGGGTGTGTTAGAGGCTAGACAACAGGACACTGAGGGGCCGTGAGCCCCACCCCACACGGAGGGGGATGGGGGGGGGGGGGACACAGAGGGGTGGGGGGGGGACACACCCAGGGGGTGTGTTAGAGGCTAGACAACAGGACACTGAGGGGCCGTGAGCCCCACCCCACACGGAGGGGGATGGGGGGTGAGGGACACAGAGGGGTGGGGGGGGGGGGACACCCAGGGGGTGTGTTAGAGGCTAGACAACAGGACACTGAGGGGCCGTGAGCCCCACCCCACACAGAGGGGGATGGGGGGGGGGGGCCCAGGGGGTGTGTTAGAGGCTAGACAACAGGACACTGAGGGGCCGTGAGCCCCACCCCATACAGAGGGGGATGGGGGGGGGTCACCCAGGGGGTGTGTTAGAGGCTAGACAACAGGACACTGAGGGGCCGTGAGCCCCACCCCATACAGAGGGGGATGGGGGGGGGGGTCACCCAGGGGGTGTGTTAGAGGCTAGACAACAGGACACTGAGGGGCCGTGAGCCCCACCCCACACAGAGGGGGATGGGGGGGGGGGGGTCACCCAGGGGGTGTGTTAGAGGCTAGACAACAGGACACTGAGGGGCCGTGAGCCCCACCCCACACAGAGGGGTGGGGGGTGAGTTAGAGGCTAGACAACAGGACACTGAGGGGCCGTGAGCCCCACCCCACACAGAGGGGGATGGGGGGGGGGGGGACACAGAGGGGTGGGGGGGGGGTGTGTTAGAGGCTAGACAACGGGACACTGAGGGGCCGTGAGCCCCACCCCACACGGAGAGGGATGGGGGGTGAGGGCCACAGAGGGGTGGGGGGGGGTGTGTTAGAGGCTAGACAACAGGACACTGAGGGGCCGTGAGCCCCACCCCACACGGAGAGGGATGGGGGGTGAGGGACACAGAGGGATGGGGGGGGTGTGTTAGAGGCTAGACAACAGGACACTGAGCTCCACTAATCCAGGCTCTATTCTCTGACAGATTAACGCTTCTAAACCAGCATGGAGTGAATCAGCAGATCTCTCTATATCCTCTCTGAGGCCAGCTTTATCACACTGTGTGTGTGTGTGTGTGTGTGTGTGTGTGTGTGTGTGTGTGTGTGTGCGTGCGTGCGTGCATGTGTGCATGTGTGCTTCCTCAACCCAACAGTTTCTACACAGAACTTTGTAACGCTTATTCACAATTTATGACATTTTTATTGAGTTGAGGCTCAGTGACATTTAGTCTGACTCGGTTCCATAAACGTTGTGAAGTGCCGTGAGTTTGTAGATCAGTTATTCTCACAGTGTGAGTTTGTAGATCAGTTATTCTCACAGTGTGAGTTTGTAGATCAGTCATTCTCACAGTGTGAGTTTGTAGATCAGTCATTCTCACAGTGTGAGTTTGTAGATCAGTTATTCTCACAGTGTGAGTTTGTAGATCAGTCATTCTCACAGTGTGAGTTTGTAGATCAGTCATTCTCACAGTGTGAGTTTGTAGATCAGTTATTCTCACAGTGTGAGTTTGTAGATCAGTTATTCTCACAGTGTGAGTTTGTAGATCAGTCATTCTCACAGTGTGAGTTTGTAGATCAGTCATTCTCACAGTGTGAGTTTGTAAATCAGTCATTCTCACAGTGTGAGTTTGTAGATCAGTCATTCTCACAGTGTGAGTTTGTAGATCAGTCATTCTCACAGTGTGAGTTTGTAGATCAGTCATTCTCACAGTGTGAGTTTGTAGATCAGTCATTCTCACAGTGTGAGTTTGTAGATCAGTCATTCTCACAGTGTGAGTTTGTAGATCAGTTATTCTCACAGTGTGAGTTTGTAGATCAGTTATTCTCACAGTGTGAGTTTGTAGATCAGTCATTCTCACAGTGTGAGTTTGTAGATCAGTTATTCTCACAGTGTGAGTTTGTAGATCAGTCATTCTCACAGTGTGAGTTTGTAGATCAGTTATTCTCACAGTGTGAGTTTGTAGATCAGTTATTCTCACAGTGTGAGTTTGTAGATCAGTTATTCTCACAGTGTGAGTTTGTAGATCAGTTATTCTCACAGTGTGAGTTTGTAGATCAGTCATTCTCACGCCTCACTATGACTATGAATGAGCCTTTAGGGTTAGTGCTGCCAGCTGTAAGGGCTCTGGTGAGGAGGGGGACACAGTATAGGGTACAGAGGTTAAAGGTCAGGGGGATACAGTATAGGGTACAGAGGTTAAAGGTCAGGGGATACAGTATAGGGTACAGAGGTTAAAGGTCAGGGGATACAGGGTCACAGAGGTTAAAGGTCAGGGGATACAGTATAGGGTACAGAGGTTAAAGGTCAGGGGATACAGGGTCACAGAGGTTAAAGGTCAGGGGATACAGTATAGGGTACAGAGGTTAAAGGTCAGGGGATACAGTATAGGGTACAGAGGTTAAAGGTCAGGGGATACAGTATAGGGTACAGAGGTTAAAGGTCAGGGGATACAGTATAGGGTACAGAGGTTAAAGGTAAGGGGATACAGTATAGGGTACAGAGGTTAAAGGTCAGGGGATACAGTATAGGGTACAGAGGTTAAAGGTCAGGGGATACAGTATAGGGTACAGAGGTTAAAGGTCAGGGGATACAGTATAGGGTACAGAGGTTAAAGGTCAGGGGATACAGTATAGGGTACAGAGGTTAAAGGTCAGGGGATACAGTATAGGGTACAGAGGTTAAAGGTCAGGGGATACAGTATAGGGTACAGAGGTTAAAGGTCAGGGGATACAGTATAGGGTACAGAGGTTAAAGGTCAGGGGATACAGTAGGGGTACAGAGGTTAAAGGTCAGGGGATACAGTATAGGGTACAGAGGTTAAAGGTCAGGGGATACAGTATAGGGTACAGAGGTTAAAGGTCAGGGGATACAGTATAGGGTACAGAGGTTAAAGGTCAGGGGATACAGTATAGGGTACAGAGGTTAAAGGTCAGGGGATACAGTATAGGGTACAGAGGTTAAAGGTCAGGGGATACAGTATAGGGTACAGAGGTTAAAGGTCAGGGGATACAGTAGGCGTACAGAGGTTAAAGGTCAGGGGATACAGTATAGGGTACAGAGGTTAAAGGTCAGGGGATACAGTATAGGGTACAGAGGTTAAAGGTCAGGGGATACAGTATAGGGTACAGAGGTTAAAGGTCAGGGGATACAGTATAGGGTACAGAGGTTAAAGGTCAGGGGATACAGTATAGGGTACAGAGGTTAAAGGTCAGGGGATACAGGGTCACAGAGGTTAAAGGTCAGGGGATACAGTAGGGGTACAGAGGTTAAAGGTCAGGGGATACAGTAGGGGTACAGAGGTCACAGAGGTTAAAGGTTACAGAGGTCATGGGATACAGGGTCATAGAGGTTAAAGGTTACAGAGGTCAGGGTATACAGGGTCACAGAGGTTAAAGGTTACAGAGGTCATGGGATACAGGGTCACAGAGGTTAAAGGTTACAGAGGTCAGGGGACACAGAGACCTCCAGTCCATCTAGAAACACATGCAGTCATAATGAAACTTTATTGATCTCCAATACAATGACGAAAAATAAACAACTGTGTCAACATGCAGTCACTGTCAATATTAATGTTCCTCTCCCCTCCCCTCCCCCCCCCCTCCCCTCCCCTCCCCTCCCCCAGGTCAGAGAAGAGGATGACCTTACCGACGCGCTTCCAGAAGGAGGTTCACGCTCACCTGTCCAGAAACAGCCCTCAGCCTGGCGGTATGTTTAAACTGATCATTCAGGGATCAGGGGTCAGGGGGTCAAGGGTCATAGGGTCATACTGTACAACCATCAGGTGAAATGTGTGGAAAATGAAGGCAAAGTCATGTTTCAGTCAACTTAACTGTTTCAGATGTTCTGACTGACTATAGAGGTATAACATAAACAGGGTTAGGGGTAGAGGTGTTCTGACTATAGAGGTATAACATTTACAGGGTTAGGGGTAGAGGTGTTCTGACTATAGAGGTATAACATAAACAGGGTTAGGGGTAGAGGTGTTCTGACTATAGAGGTATAACATTTACAGGGTTAGGGGTAGAGGTGTTCTGACTATAGAGGTATAACATAAACAGCGTTAGGGGTAGAGGTGTTCTGACTGACTATAGAGCTATAACATAAACAGGGTTAGGGGTAGAGGTGTTCTGACTATAGAGGTATAACATATACAGGGTTAGGGGTAGAGGTGTTCTGACTATAGAGGTATAACATTTACAGGGTTAGGGGTAGAGGTGTTCTGACTATAGAGGTATAACATAAACAGGGTTAGGGGTAGAGGTGTTCTGACTATAGAGGTATAACATTTACAGGGTTAGGGGTAGAGGTGTTCTGACTATAGAGGTATAACATAAACAGGGTTAGGGGTAGAGGTGTTCTGACTATAGAGGTATAACATAAACAGGGTTAGGGGTAGAGGTGTTCTGACTATAGAGGTATAACATAAACAGGGTTAGGGGTAGAGGTGTTCTGACTATAGAGGTATAACATAAACAGGGTTAGGGGTAGAGGTGTTCTGACTTAGAGGTATAACATAAACAGGGTTAGGGGTAGAGGTGTTCTGACTATAGAGGTATAACATAAACAGGGTTAGGGGTAGAGGTGTTCTGACTGACTATAGAGGTATACCATAAACAGGGTTAGGGGTAGAGGTGTTCTGACTATAGAGGTATAACATAAACAGGGTTAGGGGTAGAGGTGTTCTGACTGACTATAGAGGTATAACATAAACAGGGTTAGGGGTAGAGGTGTTCTGACTATAGAGGTATAACATATACAGGGTTAGGGGTAGAGGTGTTCTGACTGACTATAGAGGTATAACATAAACAGGGTTAGGGGTAGAGGTGTTCTGACCATAGAGGTATAACATAAACAGGGTTAGGGGTAGAGGTGTTCTGACTATAGAGGTATAACATAAACAGGGTTAGGGGTAGAGGTGTTCTGACTATAGAGGTATAACATAAACAGGGTTAGGGGTAGAGGTGTTCTGACTATAGAGGTATAACATAAACAGGGTTAGGGGTAGAGGTGTTCTGACTGACTATAGAGGTATAACATAAACAGGGTTAGGGGTAGAGGTGTTCTGACTATAGAGGTATAACATATACAGGGTTAGGGGTAGAGGTGTTCTGACTGACTATAGAGGTATAACATAAACAGGGTTAGGGGTAGAGGTGTTCTGACCATAGAGGTATAACATAAACAGGGTTAGGGGTAGAGGTGTTCTGACTATAGAGGTATAACATAAACAGGGTTAGGGGTAGAGGTGTTCTGACTATAGAGGTATAACATAAACAGGGTTAGGGGTAGAGGTGTTCTGACTATAGAGGTATAACATAAACAGGGTTAGGGGTAGAGGTGTTCTGACTATAGAGGTATAACATAAACAGGGTTAGGGGTAGAGGTGTTCTGACTATAGAGGTATAACATAAACAGGGTTAGGGGTAGAGGTGTTCTGACTATAGAGGTATAACATAAACAGGGTTAGGGGTAGAGGTGTTCTGACTGACTATAGAGGTATAACATAAACAGGGTTAGGGGTAGAGGTGTTCTGACTATAGAGGTATAACATATACAGGGTTAGGGGTAGAGGTGTTCTGACTGACTATAGAGGTATAACATAAACAGGGTTAGGGGTAGAGGTGTTCTGACCATAGAGGTATAACATAAACAGGGTTAGGGGTAGAGGTGTTCTGACTATAGAGGTATAACATAAACAGGGTTAGGGGTAGAGGTGTTCTGACTATAGAGGTATAACATAAACAGGGTTAGGGGTAGAGGTGTTCTGACTATAGAGGTATAACATAAACAGGGTTAGGGGTAGAGGTGTTCTGACTATAGAGGTATAACATAAACAGGGTTAGGGGTAGAGGTGTTCTGACTATAGAGGTATAACATAAACAGGGTTAGGGGTAGAGGTGTTCTGACTATAGAGGTATAACATAAACAGGGTTAGGGGTAGAGGTGTTCTGACTATAGAGGTATAACATATACAGGGTTAGGGGTAGAGGTGTTCTGACTGACTATAGAGCGTCGCAGTCCCGCCTCCTACCCTGGACCAGGAAATGAAACCCAATGCATTATTCTCATAGACATTTCTTAAAGTATTTATTTAAAGACGGTTATGCCGCGGACAAAGCCAACTCGAGTCGTGACAACTCATGACAACACAAACAATATTTTGGACCAAACAAATAATTAGAAAGAAGAAAAAAACGGCAGGTTACAACACTTTTTTTGTTGTTTTTCTTCTTTGTAACCGGAATGCTCGTCCCAAAACACACTCGCACCTTGTCTTAGGTTCAGGTTCAGGCACCAGATAATTACATGGACTATCTTAGTCTTAGGTTCAGACAGATCTTAGTCTTAGGTTCAGACAGATCTTAGTCTTATAGGTTCAGACAGATCTTAGTCTTATAGGTTCAGACAGATCTTAGTCTTAGGTTCAGACAGATCTTAGTCTTATAGGTTCAGACAGATCTTAGTCTTATAGGTTCAGACAGATCTTAGACACCCCCAGACTGCACCACACTCGGGGACCAATATCACCAGTGAATAACGTACGAGTCGTATTGCTACCTGTTTAGTCCAGTCCCTCTTTATTTAGATGTATTTATTTCTGGGTATCTGTTTCAGCTCCTCTGAACCTGAACGAGGGCTGTGGGGGGAGGGGGAGGCCCTACAACCCCCAGCAGGTGCAGGAGCGCCTCAAGGAGATCCTGACCAAGTACAGCAACGGGTTCTGGGTGTCCAAACTGCCTCAGATCTACAGAGAGCTTTACAAGCAGGACCTTCCTATGGAGGCCGTGAAGGACCTGGAGAGCTGGACACACATCTGTACGGTATGTTAGCTATAACTCATTAAGGACACACATCTGCACCGTATGTTAGCTATAACTCATTAAGGACACACATCTCTACGGTATGTTAGCTATAACTCATTAAGGACACACATCTGCAACGTATGTTAGCTATAACTCATTAAGGACACACATCTGCACCGTATGTTAGCTATAACTCATTAAGGACACACATCTGTACCGTATGTTAGCTATAACTCATTAAGGACACACATCTGCAACGTATGTTAGCTATAACTCATTAAGGACACACATCTGTACCGTATGTTAGCTATAACTCATTAAGGACACACATCTCTACGGTATGTTAGCTATAACTCATTAAGGACACACATCTGCAACGTATGTTAGCTATAACTCATTAAGGACACACATCTGTACCGTATGTTAGCTATAACTCATTAAGGTCACACATCTCTACGGTATGTTAGCTATAACTCATTAAGGTCACACATCTCTACGGTATGTTAGCTATAACTCATTAAGGTCACACATCTCTACGGTATGTTAGCTATAACTCATTAAGGACACACATCTCTACGGTATGTTAGCTATAACTCATTAAGGACACACATCTGCAACGTATGTTAGCTATAACTCATTAAGGACACACATCTGTACCGTATGTTAGCTATAACTCATTAAGGTCACACATCTCTACGGTATGTTAGCTATAACTCATTAACTCATCTGCACCGTATGTTCTTGAATTTCAGGGTTATTTTGTCCATGTGTGCAGACACATTGATGACCCCTGACCTCGTCTCTTCTGCCCTCAGGTGGAGAAGCCTGGCAGCAGCAACCCTTCCGAGCTGCTGCTGTACCCGGCCAAGGACCACCAGGCAGCACGACCTCCGACCTCTGCCCACCCCGCCAAGGACCGCCCTCTGCCCTCCCCCGCCCCGCAGAGAGCTCCCGCCACCCCGCCACCGCGCACAGTCTACTCGCCCGCCTCCAGCCCCCCCTCCTCCCCCCCGGCCACCCCCACCCTCTGCCCCGAGCTGAGGCAGAAGCTGGAGGAGCTGCTGGTCAACTACTCCAACGGACTGTGGGCGCACGCGCTCCCCAAACTGTTCCAGGACACCTATAAGGTACACGCGCTCCCCAAACTGTCCCAGGACACCTGTAAGGTATTTAAACTGTCCCAGGACACCTATGGCCATGCATGGCCTACTTGGATCGTCCATCTTAGATCGTCGTCGCCGTAATAATCCATTCTATCCGTTTCTTTCAATCGCCTGTATCTCCTATTCCTTGTCCCAGATGGCATTTTTGGTCAAAACAGCGTTTCTTTGACGGCACAGAGCCGGCGATGTGGAGCTCTCCAGTGCCACGGTTTGGATTCATCTTTTAAACAAGGCCTGTCCAGGCTCCATTCAGCTTCTTAGGTTATGTTGACCTCCGGTGGACCGGAAATGTGGCTTTTCAAAATAAGTGCTCGACTGGGAAAAATGCTGGCGTGAATTAGATCCTAATTTTTCAATAAATGCTAGCGGGCTAAGTGTTAACAGGCTTTGAGCCAATCCCTAGGGCCTCGGCTTGTCTCCATTGTGGTATAATTGTGGTACAATATCGGAATCGGTCTGACTCGGTATCGGCGGATATGATGATGATCGGATATGGGTCATAATTTCATAACCGTGCACCCCTATAATGTATTTCATGTTCTTTTACAAAGACCAAACTGCCCGGGCACGTCCTGGAGAACCTGCAGCTCCTGTCCGACATCTGCACCGTGGACTACCCCATGCCCGACAACCCCAAGAGGGCCATCCTGTATCGGAGGAGCGGAGCGTCCGGCTCGGAGGACCAACCCGGCTCGGAGGACCAGGACAACGAGGGGCTCAGCGAGGAGGAGCTGAAGGCCCGGCGGGAGCTGGGCCGACGGCTCAGCAACCAGGCTGTTCCTCCACTGCAGATCCCCCGCGAGGAGTACCCGTCTGTCCTGGTGGTGGAGGCTGGGAACACCAACACAGTTATACTGAGGTACGAGTACTACTAATACTACTACTACTACTACTACTACTACTACTAGTATACTACTACTAGTACTACTACTAGTACTAGAGGAGTATCTCCAGGTTGTTCTTCATCGTGTCCGGCCATCCTCTATATCACCAGTGGTTGGCACAGGCGAGTGCAGCGGCTCTCTCTCTCTCCCTCCCTCTCTCTCTCTCTCTCTCTCTCTCTCTCTCTCTCTCTCTCTCTCTCTCTCTCTCTCTCTCTCTCTCTCTCTCTCTCTCTCTCTCTCTCTCTGTAATGTAACGTACAGTGGATGTCTCTCGCCCATGCAGGTACATTGGGGAGGACTACTCTCAGGCTCAGGAGAAGATGGAGGACGACATGAGGGAGTTCTACCGCCAGGAGGCCCACAGCGCCCCCTGCAGCCTGTCGTCAGGACAGCTGGCCGCCGTGCGCGCCGAGGAGGAGGACGAGATCCTGAGGGCTCAGGTCTGCGAGGTCCTGGACCTCAAGGTCAAGGTGAGGAGACTGAAGGTCCTAGGGGCGGGTAGCCTGGCCCAGCCAGTCTGCCCCTGGTCTAGAGGGGCGGGTAGCCTGGCCCAGCCAGTCTGCTTTCTGGTCTAGAGGGGCGGGTAGCCTGGCCCAGCCCGTCTGCCCCTGGTCTAGAGGGGCGGGTAGCCTGGCCCAGCCAGTCTGCCGCTGGCCTAGAGGGGCGGGTAGCCTGGCCCAGCCAGTCTGCCCCTGGTCTAGAGGGGCGGGTAGCCTGGCCCAGCCAGCGTGCTTTCTGGTCTAGAGGGGCGGGTAGCCTGGCCCAGCCAGCCTGCCCCTGGTCTAGAGGGGCGGGTAGCCTGGCCCAGCCAGCGTGCTTTCTGGTCTAGAGGGGCGGGTAGC
>NW_027637803.1:0-2500 GCF_951216825.1 Electrona antarctica | reverse complement strand
TTCACGTGCACAGTTGACGTGCAGATTGTGTGCACTGTGAGAATGCATGGGCTTCAAAATAAAAGCGATGCGGTTTTAGTCCACGGTCCACCCATAAGGTAATTAGAAAGTATGTTTTATTTTCTGATTATCAAGTAATCTTTCGCGGGCCGGTCAGAGTCAGCCGGCGGGCCGTATTTGGCCCGCGGGCCGTACAATGCCCAGGTCTGCCCTAAGGCGTGATTCATAATCCTATTTTAGAGCCGAATAAAAGTGGGTTCAGCTCTTTTAAACCCCCCCCAGTCCTACAAGCAGTCGTTCCCGGCCTCTAAAGCTAAGTGTAATGAGTTTGCATGCTTTTTTGATAACAAAATCTGTAACATTAGAGCTGATATTATGAATGGTGCTGCTGCTAGCTCAAGCCCTCAAACAGCAGCTAATGGTGCCAGGGTTGATCTCTCCAGGGGGAGCCTATTGTCTTTCTGCACAATTGATGAAGACTTGATTGATTGATTGAAGAATTTATTAACAGTTTGCAGAATTACAGTACATTTCAAGCACAAACTCAATACAAAGGCTGTTAACTGTGAGTGGACGACCCAATTAAGCATTACACTTGTTTCCAACAGGGTCCACCATGTTCAAATCATCAAAACATTTAGAGACGTACAAATAGACACTTCTATAGACAGAACAGGAATTCATCAAAAAGGAGGTAAAAAGGGAAAAGAAATATATACAGTGAGGGGGAAAAAAAGGGGGGGGCGGGGGGGGATTCAGATTTTACGGGGGCCAGTTTCGAATTGCAGCCATCCGTAGGTGCCCTTTGAGAGCGGTTTTGAAGGAGTCAAGGGATTCGCATGTCTTAATGACAGTTGGTAGGGCGTTCCACATTTTGGTGGCATAGGAGCGAAAAGAATTTAGTCCCTTGTTTGTGCCGAATCTGGGTTGTACATGGTTCGTTGCACTCCCTCTGGTGTTGTGGGTGTGGACTTCGTTAACATTAAGGAAGTATCTAGACAGGTACATGGGTATCTTGGTGGTGTATCGAATCTTATGGACCAGACCCATTGCAAGTTGCTGTACTCTGTCGTCGACCCTAAGCCATTCCAGCCTGTCGAAGTGGGCAGGGGTGAGGTGGGTTCGGGGGGCTAGATCAAGTAGGAGCCTGACCAGTTTGTTTTGGGAAGTCTGGAGCCTGGTTTTAAGGGCCTTTGAGGTGCTGTGGTACCAGGAGGTGCATGCATAGTCAAAGAAACCCTGTACAAGGGCTCCTGTTAAGGTCTTCAAGGTGTTTTTGTTGACCAGTGAGGAGATCCTGTAGAGGAATCTTGTTCTATGGTTGACTTTTTTGATTACGTTGGTGGCCATTTTATCACCGGAAAGATTAGCCTCCAGGATGGAACCTAGGTAGGTAATTTCATCTTTACGTGTGATAACATTGTCACCCACTCTAACCAAGAAGCCATTTGCCTTGCTGAGATTACTAATAGAGCCTGAGATTACTAATAGAGCCTGAGATTACTAATAGAGACGAACTCCGAAAAACCATATCACAGATGACATCATCCTCCTGTTCATTGGACACAATTCCCACCACCTTTCTCAAAGAGGTTTTAGACAGTGTGATTGGAGATATCCTAAAAATTGTAAACAGCTCTCTACAATCAGGCGTCTTTCCAGACTCACTGAAGACGGCTGTAGTTAGGCCCTTACTCAAGAAACACAATCTTGATCCCTCTGTGCTGGGTAACTATCGACCCATTTATAATCTGCCCTTTCTGGGCAAGGTTTTAGAAAAATGCATCTTTCATCAATTGGATGTGTTTCTACAGAACAATAATGTGCATAACAAATTCCAATCTGGCTTTAGGAAAAGGCCACAGCACAGAAACAGCACTTGTAAAAGTAATTAATGATCTTAGGGTGTCTGCTGACAAGAAACATGTTTCCGTTCTTTTACTTCTAGATTTAACGGCTGCATTTGACACGATTGATCATTCAATTTTAATACAGCGTCTGGAGCACTGGATAGGCCTGTCTGGCACGGCCCTGTCCTGGTTTTCCTCCACCTACCTATCAAACAGAAGCTATTTTGTCAATCTAGCTGAGTTTTACTCAGACAAACACAACATCGGTTTCTGCTATCCCACAGGACTCGATTCTTGGTCCTCTGTTATTCTCCCTGTACATACTGCCATTGGGAGAACTCATTACCAATCACGGAGTCAATTTTCATTTCTATGCTGATGATACCCAACTATATCTTTCTGTAGCTCCAGATGATCCCTGTGCTTTAGACCCGCTGTTGACCTGTCTGTCTAGCATCAAATGCTGGATGAGTGAGAACTTTCTCAAGTTAAAAGAGGATAAGACAGAAGTTCTCATAATCGGATCTAGGTGAGCAGAAAGAATCAATAATAAGCAGACTTGGCAACCTGACTGTAGAAAGTAACAGTACAGTAAATAACTTGGGGGGTCATTATTGATTCTGAATTGAATTTTAATTCACACATTAATC
>NW_027637804.1:0-17949 GCF_951216825.1 Electrona antarctica | reverse complement strand
GGACCGAGAGGATACACAAACAATGTGTCAGAGAGCTGCTGTTGCTGCATGTTTCTACCCCCCCGCAGACACATACGAGCGCACGCACGCACGCACGCACACACACACACACACACACACACACACACACACACACACACACACACACACACACACACACATACTCACTCGTCTTTCCCTTGACAGTCCTCCCGTCCCTCCGTTACCCCATATTTTCCCAGCCCTTTCCTTCCCTCTCTCTCTCTCTCTCTCTCTCTCTCTCTCTCTCTCTCTCTCTCTCTCACAAATCAGGCATGTCGGCCCCAGCTCTCCGCCCGGCCCTCGTCCTCCCGTCCTGTTTTACAGAGTAAAGCGAGGAGGGCCCATCGGCAGGGCGCGGAGATAGCAGTTCAGTTTCGGTGTGTGTGGGTGTGTGTGGGTGTGTGGTGTGTGTGTGTGCGTGTGTGCGCGCGTGCGCTCGGTGCACTGCACTGCATGCGCTCCGCCAGTTGATCGATGAGCACGTTGTTGGGTGAGCGCCCGCTAAGAGCCCGTTTATTGTGTTTGGGAAGGCTAAAGGGGCGCGGTGGGGTGGGTGCGGCGGGGCGGTGGGCCGCCGTTGACGGGTTTATTGAGAAGCGTGATCTAGTGCACTGCCCCGGGACACTTAGATGTAGTTAGAGAAGGTGCAGGGTATCGAAGGGAGGGAGGGGAGCGAGAGATGGGGGGGGGGGGTGCTGAGGAGCTTTGGCGTCATGGGCCAGGTATAGCAGAGAAAGAGGTGTGGGAGGGAGGGAGGGGGGATGGGGGGAGCAAGAGGGATGTGGAGAGGATGCAGGAGGCGCAGAAGTGGGATTAGATGAGTGCTTTATCTGTTTATGTTTATCTAGTGTGTCCTGGGGGGCCGTGTGCACTCATAACCGTGATCTAATCTGCACCTCTGGAGGGCCCTGGAGATGCACACACGCACCCGGTGCTCACACGCTGCACACACGCACACACACACACACGCACACGCACACACACACACACACACACACACACACACAGACACAAAATTACAGACACACCCACAGCTGGCTCGCACTCATAATCCATCCTACCAGTCTTCATTTTAAACATTTCATCTGTTCTCCGTTTTCTCCTTCCATCCACTCCCTGCAGTTTTCCACTTTGTCATTTTTTTGTTCCTCTTTTTTTACGACCTGGAATTCCTTCCGTCCATTCTTCCATCCTGCCGTCACCTCCGTTGTGATACGATGGATGGCCTTTTCAGTGGTGGAAAAAGTACTCCCCATGTTTTACTTAAGTACAGTATTAGAGTTCATGATGATGATGATTTTTGGCGGCTGTGGCTCAGGAGGTAGAGCAGGTCGTCCAATGATCCTTTGATCGGTGGTTCGAATCCCGGCTCCTCCTGTCCACATCTCGAAGTGTCCTTGGGCAAGACACTGAACCCTACATTGCCTCCAATGAGTCGGTCAGTGTGAGCTTGCCACCATTGGTGTGTGAACGTGGGAAGTGAGGACGCTGGCGTCGACTGTTCGCCACTTCACCTCCCAATGTATAAATTAATTAACCATTGTAAAGCGCTTTGAGCACTTGTAAAAGCGCTATAAAAATGCAATTCATTAGTATTTTTATTGAGGCTCTGAACTTTCACAGCTGTTCAATCGCAATTCAATTTATATAGAACCACACATTTTTCTTTTTTTAGCACAACATGGGAAAACAACAAGTACCACAATACGGACATTACAATGCACAGACAAAAAAACAAAAAAAACAAGACAAAACGAGTACACCACAGTCTTGACATGATTGTACATTACAGGTCACCAGAGTCTTTGTTATTCACTACCGTTCAATAAGGTACATTGAAGCGCAGTCTAGAAGGGTCAACTGTATCTAGGACTGTTTCCCACTTCCCATACCTTCGTGAACCCTTCCATGTTATCGCGGAGGAGATAAGTCAGATGATGATGATTTTAGAAGACATTTTGTAGAATCGAGCTCAGGTCTAAATGGGTCAATTGACAGAGGCCTCGTATAAGCCCCTTGGGCTTTTCTTTGCCTCAGCCTCAGCACTTTACCCTTCTTATATTTGTGTGTTCACTGTATTGTTTTTATACTGTGCTGAATAAATACATACTAAATACAAAAAAAATACAATGGCGTGTTATGTGTTAAGTGCAGTACTTGAGTACATGTACCACTGGAGTACATGTACTTGTACAGCACTGCTGTGCTTCTTCATCCCGCCCTCCCCCTCCTCCTCCACCCTCCCTCGTCTCTCCGCCCAGCTCTTAGGCGTGCTAAGGGACCCAGTGCAGCCTTGTGACCTGCATGCCTAGCATGTTCAATTGGCACACGTACAGTATACTGTACAGTATGGAGCTGCAGCTAGCATCATAATATGTACATTATGGATGTGCGTGTGTGTGTGCTCCCTGTGCCTGGGGGGGTGTAGCGCGACTCACAAGGCTGGTGTTTGTGTGTGTGTGTGTGTGGGGGGGGTTGCATAACGGGGGAGAAAGGGGGGAATGTAATGAGAATCTTATACTGTTGCCTGCGGTAAATCGTGGTAGTGGGGTGGTGGTGGTGGTGGGGGGGTATTATATTAAAAAAGTACATTAACGATTGACCCCTGCATTCCCCTTGGGTCTGGTGGTGCATGGGGGTGTACTTGGTTTTGTGTGTTTGTTTGAATGATGGCGTGAGTAAACAGGCGAGGGACGCATCGTGCGGGGGAATCAACACTCTCCTCTATTTACCATTTATTTTCCCTTCTCCCTCATCTATTCAGGAGCCGCATGGCCATGGGGTGGGCAACTTAACTTTGACGATGCAGAGGGCCACTATATTTCCACACTCACTCCAGAGGGGCCACATTGCATTTATTACTGCCGTAGCAAAAATACATATATACTGTAGACTGAAGTAGTTAAAGCGGGTCATGTTTGTATGTTTGGAATTGTAACAGCTGAAATCAATAATATATCAGTGTTATTTTTTTTTTGTAACTTAATTTTTATTTGCAGAAAAACATAGAATTGCAGACACACTGTAAGGGTTCTTGTTCATCATTAGCAACTTTAACAAGTAACCTAGATATTCCAGTCCATTCATGAATGTCCATTATTATCATCAGTGTCGACCTGTTGAATTCTATACTCAGTCCATTTCTCCCATCTTCTGTGAATATATCCTCTTGCAATCTCAATGTATGTTAATTTCTTCATTACAAATCTTTTAATTAGACTATTTAACCCATTAATATTTAACGACATCTCCCTTAAATCGTTACGTTGCATCTTGTGTTTTCTTTCCCCTCATTTGTATCCCCCTCACACTGCAAATACAACAATCACAACTTTACAAAACAAGACATACAAAAAAAATAAAAAAATAAAAAAAAGACTCCCAAAACAAAAGGGGCTCCTTCCCCTTGCCCCAAACCCCTGTTGGTGGGAGAGGGGTATAGCCTCCACTAGTTTGAGGGCCCCTCTCTAGCGATAGAAAGGTCCTAAAAAGGATCTTTCCATCCTACTAGAAAAAGTCCAACATAATCAACATTCACTCACAAACCCTTACCCCCGTCATGGCAATTTGTATTTAAAACGAGAAGTATTTTATTTGGTTATCTCATTTTCGGAACTCCTGCAGTCTCTGCTTCGCTCGCCTCAGAGCCCTGGCTCGATTTTCTGGCGAGAGCACGCCATTCCCCCCCATATCCGGTCCCTCCTTCATCAGTGTGATATTAACCTGAGGGCCACATTAAGTGATGGTGGGGGCCGCATGTGGTCCCCGGGCCGCCAGTTGCCCATGTATGTATGGCCAACATTATGCTGGAAGATGAGTTGGCCACATGGGTGAGGTTACACACACAGACAGACGTGCGTTTTGCTTTGCTTTGCGAAGGCTCACTCTCTGTATACTACAGACTACAGTATCATGATCATCTCTTTCATACTCGTGGCGAGTTCTGTTTGGGTTTGGGGGCGTTGCCGTGTCTTTATAGTGAATTGCCATGGGGCGGCTTTATTCTCTTCTTTTTCTTTGTAGTGCCAGAGCGACTCGTTTAAGTGCATCAGCAGCAGTCTGTGTCGGCTGGAGCCTCACGTGGTGAAAATGGCCATGCTCTCTCTCTCTCCAACCAGCGTCTGCCTGCCATGAACAAGACAGCCGTTTAAAGGCGGCGAGAAATACAAGCGATCCTTCGTTTCAAAATGCACTGCATTTGTGCCCCTGAGAGGCTGAAACATGAGCCATTCATTCCCGTTGTCCTGTGTCTTTTCAAGCTTGCCTCGCAAGCTGAGCGAGCGAGAGAACACGAAGGATGATGTGGGTGGAACGGGGTGCACGGGGAGAAAACATTCCTGCAGTGGAAGAAATGCAAACATCTGGTGCATGTTAAAGCCTCACTTGCCCTTGGAGAGATGCTGTAATGCCTGTGTGATTGCTTGCGTGTGCGCGTGCGTGCGCATGTGCGTGTGTGACTGCAACATGTGCACACAATGCATTTGAACTCATTAGCACAGGCATGCTCATGTCTGTGCGCTCATACCTAATTGTGTTATGGTTACATCCAACCATGCTAGCCATGCAGGCAGCTACAGTAATAGCCTCCCCTCTTAGGCGGGGAAGGGGAGAGTGGTCTCTGAGCCCCCGAAGGGAGGGAATACAACACTGGAAATAACACTGTCTCTCCCGTCCAAGGCGCTCCTGATCAAACTCACTCCATGGCTTCGGCGAAGGGGGAAAAAACTCAAGGCACTGCTGGAAAGACATATAACTTGCAGGGGGAAATATCCTTAAAGGGACCAAAATGGAGCATCTCCACTATTTGGTTCATTTCCCACATGGAACTACATCTATTTTACACCGGCCTGTTCCATCTCCCAGTGTGGAGCTTAGGCATTTACACATGTGCCGTTTGAGAACCTCACATGTCCTGCCATTGGCTATTCAGTAGATTGTCAGACAGTGCATTGTCAGCGAGAAAGGGGGGGGGGGGGGGGGGCATTTGACAAGGCGTTATATGCTAATTCTATTCAGATTCCCCGAATAGATAAAGAGACACTTCTTTTCAGTAGAAAGGCAGTAGAATTAGCATTAGGCGTAATCGGTGAATAAAACCTTCAGGAGAAGATCAGGAAAGCGTGCAGAGTTGGAATGGCACATCTGTATACTGCGAAGGAGGGTGAGGGCAAGGTCCCGTTAATCCATCTTAATTTGTGTAATTTAGATGTCATTCGATGTGCGGTTCAAAGGTGTGAGCAATGGCTGTGGAGGCTCTCTTTATCTCTGTTCAGTCACTTGATTATAGTCGGAGAAGTATATACTGTAGAACAGACTGGAAATGTGTCTCCTCAGAAATGTAACGATTTTCGTAGGCAAGGTTTTAGAATGGTAATACTGTATCTTAAACATACGTGTGTGTGTGTGTGTGTGTGTGTGTGTGTGTGTGTGTGTGTGTGTGTGTGTGTGTGTGTGTGTGTGTTAAAAACATACAATTTTACTTTCATATCGTCAAAATGCACATAAAGTGCACAAAGACCCGCACACCGTCTGCACTTTATTTATAGGCAACGTTTCGGTCAAAGACCTTCTTCAGGCTTTCATATCGTCAAAAATTGTAAGAGTAGATGTCTCTGGGAATGTAACGGCTCATATTGCCATATCTACAGTGATTTAAGCACTGTAGTACGGGAACTAACCGGCACTTATCAAAGCACCGTCTAAAAGGAGCAATAGAGCTATTTATTATTATATTTCTCCAAGTAAACACACAGTCCATCCATTAGATTTACACGGATTATAGCTCCGGTTTTGGCAAAGACTTCTGTCGGCGCAACAGTTGATACTTTGCTGCTAAAGTAAACGGTGTCCAGAAGGGCTGGTGGAAAGTAAAGTATAATGAATCTTTTATGTCTCATAACACGCCGTGTGTTTTGGGACACAACACTCGGAAGACGATCTGCTGTGGAAGAAATGACGAATACACGATGATAAACCCCATATCTGCTGCTAATGCGCATATAGCTGCACACAGAGCTTCATTCCTGACCTCTGTGCACCACCACTAGCTCCGCTTGGAACCGCTATATCTACGCTGCTATGCTTTAGCTACGAGATGAGGTTCCGCGGAAGAACCAAGATATAGTTGATAAAGTTAACATTTGAACATAGGCATCAAACAACCACTTACAAAGCGGTTGTTTGTCAGCCAGTACCATGTTTTCCCCGGTTTTCCCAATGCAATCTTACGGAGGCGGTACTGCACATACGAACGTGGCTTAACTGGACTAAATTATTATTTAAAGCCTGATTTAAGCGGTTGTTTGATGCCTATGTTAAAATGTTACGTGCCTATGTTAAGTTTATCAACTATCTTGGTTCTGATACCTTTTACTGTGTGGTGTGGTGTGGTGTGGTGTGGTGTGGTGTGGTGTGGTGTGGTGTGTTGTCCCGATACCGATACTGGTATTGGTTATTCGGGCCAATTCCACCCTCAAGTGCTCGTACTCGGTCCCAGATACTCTGACCCGAGTACCAAAACATTTAATTGACACTAGTTAGAACAAAATGTTTTATTGCTATTTGCTAATAAGCAAAATATAGAACATTTTGGATAATCGTTTCAGGCTATTATTATTGTGGTAATTGAAAATTACAGTATATCATTACAAGTACAAGGCTAGACAATGAAATGAAATTGGAGAAAAAGGGGGTAAAATAACTGCTTACTCAAGAAAAATAAAACGTACTCTTATCGGTACTGGTGCGTACTAAAAATTAAGTACTTAAAAAAAGTAAGGTCTGAAAAAAATGGTATCGGGACAACTCTAGGTGTGTGTGTGTGTGTGTGTGTGTGTGTGTGTGTGTGTGTGTGTGTGTGTGTGTGTGTGTGTGTGTGTGTGTGTGTGTGTGTGTGTGTGTGTGTGTGTGTGTGTGTGTGTGTGTGTGTGTGTGTGTGTGTGTGTGTGTGTGTGTGTGTGTGTGTGTGTGTGTGTGTGTGTGGTGGGCCCTCTGGGCACATTGTGATGGCGTTTTGGACGGCTGCCCTCATTCTCATGTCCCTATCGACTCTCTGGCCCACATGGCTGAGCCACAGGCGCCTTTCCTCGTACTGGTCAATACAGATGCAGTGTGTTGACGAGGGCAGCCTGAGGCTTACACAGCACGCACGCACACACACACACACACACACACACACACACACACACACACTTTTAATCATGGGAACACTGTCAAATTCCCGCTGTCAAGCCGATCACAGACGTTATTCCCTGCACATAAACGTGCGTACACTTATTCACACGCACGTGCACCTGCACACACAAAAACAAAACACACACACGGACACACACACACACACACACACACACACGGACACACGGACACAGTGGATTTTCTGACAGCTTTTCGGACTGGATTTGAATCCAGGGCAGTGATGAAAATGTCAGTGGGTGACGGGGTCCTGAACTGCAGGGAGAGAGAGGAGACCACATCACATTCACACAGCTGCAGGAAAAAAACAAGAAAGATTAGAGGAGCATGGGCTTATTGCTCTTCTTTATCTCCCCTCTATGTTCTTATCCGTTATGGAATACTACCAGCAGCCCACCCCGTGCCCGCCCGGGCGACGTGCTTGTGTGTGTGTTTGAATGTGCGTGCCATGAAAAAACATTGGTCTGATGATGTCTCCCATGGGTGTCTCAAGAGTTGCTTCTCTAAAGCAATTACATTTGCCAACTGGGTGCATAAACTGTGTGTGTGTGTGCGTGCGTGCGTGCGTGCGTGCGTGCGTGCGTGCGTGCGTGCGCTTCCAAAGCCATATGCAGCCATTGCTAAGCATTGTTTGTGACTCGTATACAGTAGTACTACACTGACAATTCCCAAGTGTTAATTCAAATTAAATAAACTGCTTTCAATGCCATCTTTTTCAAGAGCAACTCATTGTATTTACTGCTTTCATTATAAAGTATTTTGTTTAGTGTTTCTCTATCTTCCTGTCTAAATAGATAAACAGTATTTGAATGGGCTGGGCTGTGGGCTGTTGGCTATGTAGATCTGAGTGAAATACTTAAAGCAGTTGGGGTCTGCGGGGAGATTGTGAGATCTGCTATTTTCAAAAGAATCATGAAGGGATTTAATTCCTCTGCAGGGCCAAACACAATTAGCCGCGTACGAGGGTGCGAATGCTTTCGAGAGGTTCCAGAGCGCCGTGATTCAGAAACGGTTGCAGTTACAGGGACTACACTGTGTGGGGAATATGGGGAATTTTACATGATGAGTTTCGAGGAAAAGAAGAAAAAAATAATATACTCCCTACAGACTACACCATTTTATTTTTTTATTTTAATATATTTATTGTTTTGTCGGTGTGTTTTGTCACCTCAAAACACACCGTCCCCCAATTTATTTTCGCAGACCGCACGCCGGGCGGTTCTTTTATTTGTTTTAGTGAGGATAAGGTTAGGAATACGTTTAGGATTAGGCATTGTTTTACTGAGGTTGCGTTTAGGAATAACGTTAGGTTTAGGCATAGTTTACAGAGGTTACATTTAGGAATAAGGTTAGGTTTGGGCATAGTTTAATGAGGTTACATTTAGGAATAACGTTAGGTTTGGGCATAGTTTAATGAGGTTACATTTAGGAATAACGTTAGGTTTGGGCATAGTTTAATGAGGTTACATTTAGGAATAACGTTAGGTTTGGGCATAGTTTAATGAGGTTACATTTAGGAATAACGTTAGGTTTGGGCATAGTTTAATGAGGTTACATTTAGGAATAACGTTAGGTTTGGGCATAGTTTAATGAGGTTACGTTTAGGAATAACAGGTAGAGACCGCTCGGAGGTTGCCGCATTTGCACCCAGGGCGACGGTGTTTTGGGGCGAGCGTTTCGGTATTCGGGGGATCGAGCACTTGTTAAGTCAGTTTGGATGACAACACGTTGAGACACGTCTGCTGAATGCCTAAACTGTAATTGTGGCATATTTGTTTTGTTCTGGTCCCCCAGACGCAGAACAGAAGTGCAACATTTTTGCATCCTAAGCATGCACTCTTTGGCTGCACTGTTAAAAATTCCACTCCACTTATTCCGAAAAATTCTCCACTTCAGCGCTGGGTTGGATGTGGGAACCTACAATGACTGCCATTGAATCAGAGCTGGGTGAGCGTGGGGCTAGATGCAGTGTGGGCGAGCATCAGTATTCCAGATGTGTGTGTGTGTGTGTGTGCGTGCGCGTGCGCGTGTGTGTGTGCGTGCGTGTATTGGGGTGGGATGGCGAGTGTAGTACAACGTTCCAGATATGCCTCGGGCGGGCGTGTGTGCGTGTGCGTGTGTGTGTGCGCGTGTGTGTGTGTGGGTGCATGAATGCGCGTGCGTGTGTGTCAGGAGTGCAGAGTGGGCTGCCAGAGCTGCCATAGGCCTGACAGGATGACAGCTGTCACCAAGGAAATAGAGAAAGGAGGCGGAGACAATAGACCAGCGCCTCTGGGGAACGCACTCAGGCACACACTGTGTGTGTGTGTGTGTGTGTGTGTGTGTGTGTGTGTTTGTGTGTGTGTGTGTGTGTGTGTGTGTGTGTGTGTGTGTGTGTGTGTGGGGGGGGGGGGGGGGGGGGGTAGGGGGGTGTTGCAAGGAAGGTAGAGTAAGGGAATACCATACAGTGCAGTACAACTATAATGGCTTTGTGGTTCAATAATGCAAACACTTATCTTCACATCAGCAATTACAGTAACGCTATTGAAAATGGAACAAAGGAGAATGTGTGTGTGTGTGTGTGTGTGTGTGTGTGTGTGTGTGTGTGTGTGTGTGTGTGTCTGTGTGCGTGCACCATTTGATTGTTAATTTGTTTGTGTGTGTTCCACGTATTGGTGTTGCTCTGCTTCATTAGTTTATATTGTAAAATCAATGTGGTCTATTGTGGCCTGGCTCTATTCGTGTACACTGATACGTGCTCGCGCGTGTTTGTGTGTGTGCTTGGCCCACTTTATCTTGTGTGTGTAGCCTACCTGTGCAATTATTTGTGATCTACACACTGTGTGTGTGTGTGTGTGTGTGTGTGTGTGTGTGTGTGTGTGTGTGTGTGTGTGTGTGTGTGTGTGTGTGTGTGTGTGTGTTCCATGTTATCTTGCGTGTCTGTCTGCACACGGGGGGTGTTTGTGTCCTCCCCGTGTGAGTGTGAGCAGTATAAGGTTATGTGTATTTAACCCAGAGCAACTCCTCTCTCCAGGCCCTAATACGTCTAGAAAGGTGGAGAGGATGAAGAACGAGATGGGAGACGACTGAAGACTACATGCAGAGAGGCGGAGAGACTGTGTGTGTGCGTGCGTGTGTGTGTGCGTGCGTGTGTGAGAATGGAGTAGTGTTAGGTTAAATTGAAGCGGGGTAAGGCAGCAGTGCTCAGCGTGCGGCTACAAACACCTCGAAGGGGTCGGCCAGATGATTGCCGGGGGGGAGGGTCATTTGTGTGTGTGAAATAATGCTTACTGTTTTGCAATATATAGGCTATGCCTTCCAATAATGTTATAATCACCCCTGGGTCAAAAGGGCCCAGTGAAAATCGCGGTCAGGTGTTGCCGTTTCTATACCGTTTCCTTTCCCGGTGTGCTACCGCGTGTCAGCGGGGAGTCACCAGGTAAAATGTTTGACAGCCGTGGTGGAGGCGAGGTGAATTGAGGTGAGGTCGGGGCTGTGGAGGCCGCAAGCTACGGCAATAATAAGAATATAAGGGTGTATAACGTGCACTCCCCAGGTACAGTACGCCAGGGAAAGGGGCTTTAAGGAGAGATCATTAGTCACGTGAGTGTGTGTGTGTGTGTGCGTGCGTGCATGGGGTGAGGTATAAGAGAGAGGGAGAGAGAGAGGGGTGATTGGGGGTCTCTCTGGCATCCAGGCAGTAAGGTAATGAGTGGAGCCACTGTGTGTGGACCTCTAGCCTCAGTAGTGGAGAGGAGGAGGGGGGGGGGGGGGGGGGGGTTACATGAGCAGAATACAGAGAGAGAGAGAGAGAGAGAGAGAGAGAGAGGGAGAGAGACCCTGACGGCTCTGTTGGTTATGGATGGAAACAGCCTGCAGCTCTTTCTAGTTGCACGACTGGACAAAGCTCGCTTCGTTTTAGCGCCAGTCTGCGTTCAGGGGATACCACGGTTTGAACCTCTCCTCGGGCTTGACTCCTGTTTTTATTTGTTTTTTTCCGCCTCTCTGGATGGTTTTGTTGTTTTGTTGGCCATAAATATTGCACTCCTGTCCAGGAGGGTAGATTTTCTTTCTTTTGAGAAATGAGATGGGGGGTCAGCGGAACAATTTTCATTTTTGCGGTCCTTGACATGAAGAGGTTTGAGCACCACTGACATTAGAAACAGATTTTTCAGAAAGACATTCCTAGAATGTGGTCTCGGGTCTCAATGAGTTAAATGAACTGATTTTACAGTGAAGATTCTCTGTGAGGATATTCTCTGTGTTCTAATTGTATCATCCGCTCATTTATCTTTTAAGACCCTATTGTTGTATATCCTCTGTTGACTGCTGTTCCCCTTGGGTCTCCTGCTAGGTCCGCTCCTTTTTCCCCCCTCTACATCAAATCTCTTCGTCGTAAATAGCCAACCTGCAACGGGTCGGTCGCGTTATACTGTAGGTCACATTTTTACATTGCATTACATTGAGTTGCGTTTTCATATTGTCCTGTTGCGTTTTCATATGCCCCAAAATCTATAGATCTCACACTATTAAGGCAACCGGCCGGTTCCACGCACTGCACAAGGTTCCCTTTTTTTTCTTCACTTGAGCACCTGCCCCTCTAAATGTCTGTGCACGCCACTGCTTGGGCGCTGGAGGCGACAGACGAGGAGCACATTGTGCTTGTCTCTCCCGACAGAGAGCAGAGGCAGGAAACGTAGCGTTATTAACTCCCCCTGCCTCACTCTGATCTTTTACCACTTGACATTAGCAAGAGAAAATTACATGCTTTTAGCGGGGCCACGGCGACCGACGGCTCAGACGAGAGAGGGTTGCCAGTCTCCTTTCACTCTGTCACTTAGAGCCCCGACGGCAGCCCGGGCTCTCGAGAATAACTCGGTTTACGAGGTGAAAGGGGGAAGGAAAGGATGGCAGGCAGGAGGAAGGAGGGAGGGAGGGAGAGAGATGTTGCTCGGGGTGGTTGGTGGTGGTGGGAACGAGGGAACGAGGGAACGAGGGAGGGGGGTGCGGACATGCCTGCTTGAGGTGTGTATATACAGTATGTCACGTTTTAAACCAAACCAAATCCGTGTCTCTCTTCTCCACTCTTTTCGCCCCGGAGTGTCTAATATAGTCGTACATTACGTGCATGCATCATCCTTGTGGGAATGTAAGACGAATAACGAAACAACGCGCAGTCACGTCGCCAACATCCAGACGCTGCTCAAAGCAGGTGCTTTGTTCAGAGCAATACATAGAGGGCAGGAGGACTGCAACGGAAGCATAAAAAAAGGACACACTGTAGCTCCCTTAAGTGCAATTGTGACTAAAGCTAATCCTATTCTTGTCTGAAGAAGAGCATTAGCTGGACACATCACCTGTGGATGCTCCAATAAACCGCACTTAAGGGAGCTGTATAGGGTGTGCATGTTTTCATAAGATATATAAGAGGCGAGGGCCGGTCGTCAATCTGCTGTTGAAGACGACAGCGGGGGGGGGGGAGGGATTAATCTTCAGCTACATGGGACAACTACTTGACATTAAAGCACAATTTAGACATAATAAACAACAGCACAACTTTAGTGTGTGTGTGTGTGTGTGTGCGCGCGCGCGCGTGTGTGAGAGAATCCCCCCCAACCCCTCCGCTCCTCCCTCGCCAGCAGCATTCTTCATGACCCCCCCCCCCCCCTCTCATTAACGGCCCCACACGAAGGCATCTATTTGGCCGCATCAATCAATCCCAGGCCTAATGACTGCAGGCCTCATGGTTTCACCTCAGCCACATGAAAAGCTTCCTCTTGCTTTTTCTTTCCTTTCCTTTTCTCGCTCCACTTCAAAGCCCTCATCTCCCTCATCCGGCGAAACCTGCCGCGGCGCTCTAGCGGCAGGTCTTTAGGTTTGTTTGTCCTCCGTTTGGTTTAGTCATTAAAGTTGTCACATTCACTCTGCATCAAAGTGGCTTGGGGGAGCGGGACCGCGAATTAACGACCTAAATATCAGGGGTGACACCTCCTTAATGGGATGTGACTCATCCAGGGAGACACGCACACACACACACGCACACGCACACACACAAAATGCTAAACGTGAGGGGAGGTTTGTACCCGTTTTCTCCCCCTTTTTTCCTTGGACCGTACGGCCGCTCACCACGCTCGCGGACATTGTGGTTCCTATATGTCGTGTTTGCCGAGCTGTGGTTTTGGTCGGTTGAGAGGCGGCGGGCGGTGAGTGCAGTTGGCAGCGGGTGGTGTAATTAGGAGTGCTGATTGCCGGCTGGGTGGTGTAAGGAGGTTTGCAGGTTGTCAGGCGGCGGTGGCGGAAGTGTGAGTGACAGTGAGTGGGCACGGCCTACGGGCACTGCGGCGGCTACTGTGGTTGGCCGAGATTGGCAGGCGCAGCTTTTCTGTGCAACCGCTCCTCTTGACTGGCAGTGATTATGGCCTCTGGGTCTCTGGGGTGCTTTCAAACAAACTATAGGGGGAGTGTGTGTGTGTGTGTGTGTGTGCGTGTGTGCGTGTGTGTGTGCGTGCGTGCATGTGTGCGTGCGTGCGTGCGTGCGTGCGTGCGTGCGTGCGTGCGTGCGTGTGCGTGGATACAAACTACAGTATGCAGCTCTGCTCTGATCCCTTTGAGGAGTGTGGTTTCTTTTATAACCCAGAGGCACAGTATAGCCACACACACACGCGCACACGCACGCACACACAGATGGATCGCTGGTTGTGTTTACCTAGTCACACGTGTTTAAACTCTCTCTGGGCCAAACCACTCGCAAATCACTTCTCGCTGCACAGTGAGCATACTAAACACCCACACACACACACACACACACACACACACACACACACACACACACACACACACACATGCTCACACACATCTATACCCATACATAGTCAAATCCAGAGTCTTAATTTAAACCCTTTCAAGTTAAAATAACACTCCTGACTTTGCTGTGTATACACACATTGCGTCTTCCATGACCGGCACTTTGCGCTCTAGATTGTCTAGATACCACAACGCTGCTCGCTGAGTTTGTACGTGCAGGTGTGTTGGTCAACTGGCACAACAGGCATTTTAGTGTAATAAGGCCGGGGGGTGGGGTCTTTTTAGCCCTACTCCCTGGACACTGTGTTGTGTGTGTGCGTGTGTGCGTGTGCTGTGTGTGCATCACTGTGCGCGTGTATGCATACTGAAAACGGTGTCCTTTGTTATGTAGAGTAGATGCTGCAGGAAAAAAAACTCTTATCTCCAAAAGAGCATGCCTTGTGCAACATGTCATGTTGAGTGCAACAGCTGAGGGTGCGTGCGTGCGTGCGTGCGTGCGTGCGTGCGTGCGTGCGTGCGTGCGTGCGTGCACATACTGAGAACAGTAATTGAGAGCAGTGAACCACTGACTATAAGAAAGTGGGCAAACATAGATCTACAAAAAGCATCCGAAACGGACGAGAAATGAGAAATGAGTTACCGAGTGCCGTGGGGGTCCCCGGGGGGGTCCCCGCACCGGGGGGAACATCCACACCCCCAGGAACGTGTAGCCTCGGTGCCACTTTACTTGCTGTGCTCTACTGGCCACATTAGGTGTTGCAGCTGTCCGTGCTCGGACACATAGACACGTACTTTACGTACACACACAGGGACACACATTGCATTGCATTGCGTGTGTGCGTGCTGGCCAGTGTACTGTAATCTCTAAACTTGCAGAGTCCCAGAGGTCTGTGTTTTAATGAGCAGGCCACAGCTCCCTCTGAGCGATGCCGGTGAACAGCTAATCAGAGCAGCCTCTGTGATGTGTGTTGGTCCATGAATGTGTGTCTTTAGTTTACTTTACTTTTCCTCTGCCTCTGTTTTGTCTGAACGCAGCTCCTTAAAACTTTTGAAACGGTTGCACTCTGATACCACAAATCCTCTCGTTACTGTTGTTGTTGTCAGGGCTGGCTTGTGAACTCATGCAAAGATAGAGACACACACGCGCACACACACACACACACACACACACACACACACACACACACACACACACACACACACACACACACACTGTTCGGTTATTTGGCGATGTTATGCCGGGGCTCCGACCAGCCCATGCAATAGGCAGACAAGAGTGACTAACACGCACAGGGTGAACTAAATGCTCCAATAATAGCTTATATTTGATGAACTCAAACGTGCATTTTATAGGGTTTTTATTAATTCATGTTAATCATAAACACTTACAATCATACATTCACACGTTCTGTTCACACTTCCCCCAACACAAGATGATCTCAGTATCCCGGAATCTGGATCACAGTCCTATTGGTCTGAAGTTCTATCCTGCTCTGTCGGTAGGAATTCTTGCTATCATTTTACACTCTAAACTCTCCCAGATCATGGTAAAGCTTAGCTTGTCCTTGTTGACTTTCGGACTTAGTTCAGTGATAAGTGTATCACTAATTATGTGTCACACATTAAGTGTAATTATGTGGTTTTAAATCTACCTTATCATTCAGTCAATTTCCATTAATTGCCATTAATCAATGGAGAAAAGAAACACAAATAACACTTGGTTACAATCTAAACATCATATCACATCAATTATGAATAATGCACAATTATATATCGCATAATACATTATAGCATATAATACATACCGCTGGTGTCTGCCTGGTACATGTATCACGTTCGGTGGTATTGGTGAATCTGGTCTATCATTGCTTTTGTCAGTATATTAAAGCAAGCTCTATGACTGATGTCACACCTCCATGCTAACACTTCCGGCCAATCAGATGCCACTGACCATCCTGCCTGCACCTCTGAGAGGCAGTTTGTGGTGCAGTCAGCTTCCTGCCTGCACCGCTGACCTTAGCTGTTAGACTATCACATATTTATTATTTAGGCTTTTTACCAACCCAATATATAATAGGTTATTAGAACACATTACACAATTGAAAGGAATTGAAGATAGTTACTTCATCCTGCATTGACATGTCCTACCCTAGTGAGTCTCTCCTCTGAGAAGAGTCATAATGGCCTGTCTTACAACAAGAAGAGGCAGTAAAACCCCCATCCACCGGTTATCAAAGCAACTGGAGTGCATTGGAATGTGGTCCCAGGACCTACAGAGTGGTACACATTGATCACTCAATCTGACCCAATATATTTTACTCTAATGTCTGAGAATAAATCTCGCACACCCATAAATAACAAGACACACACACACACACACACACACAGTATGCTAACAGTCTAAGTAAACTGCATGGTGCTGGCCAGAGAGAACATTGAAGGTTTTAATGAAGTGTTGTCCATGACACACGCACACACATGCATTCGCATACGTTTGATTGATTGATTGAAGTATCAGTTTGGAGAATTACAGTACATTACAGTACATTTCTAGTCTACTCAATACACCATAAAGCATTACACTTGTTTACAATAGGGTCCACCATGTTCAATTCATCATAACATTTAGAGACGTACAAATATACACTACTATATAGCCAAAAACAGGAAATCATCATAGAGGAGGTAAAAACTTAAAAAGGGAAAAAAACATGTACAGAATTGCAGCCGTCCGTAGGTGCCCTTTGAGAGAACATGCACTTCATCTCACTTGCTTTCGCACGCACGCACGCACGCACGCACGCACGCACGCACAAAGCTCACAGAAATGTTGTCTTGTTGCCTCAGCCTAAATACAGTACATCTCGTCACCAGCTTCACAGCCACAGCAAATACCTACAGTATTAAGTGCGTGGAAAACAGGCTTTCAGTGTGTATTTTGCGCGTGCGTGTGTGTGTGTGTGTGTGTGTGTGTGTGTGTGTGTGTGTGTGTGTGTGTGTGTGTGTGTGTGTGTGTGTGTGTGTGTGTGTGTGTGTGTGTGTGTGTGTGTGTGTGTGTGTGTGTGTGTGTGTGTGTGTGTGTGTGTGTGTCTTGGGTGTGAGGCGGGGAGAAAGAGGTGACATTGCAGTTAGCATTAGCCTTCGCCGCCTTCCCCACTGCATGGCTGTCAGCCTGCGCTTACCTAAGCGTCTTCATCTGCGGAGGATTAGCATACAGCGCTAGCCAGCACCCTGAGCCCCCCGTGCATGGCTCTCTCTGTAACTCTCTCGCTTTCCTTAAGTCGGTCTCGCTTTCTGTCTCTTTCCTTCTCCCTCCTTCGGTCCTTCCTCCTGCGCAGGGCACGTTTTGAAGCCTCCACAGGGAAGGTATAATGAAGGGACCAGGCCTCGCCACTATAGCCTCATTCTATTCAAACTATAGTTTTAGCAACTCTTTTTTCCCCATGCAGGTACGTATATATACGGACATCGACTAGGTGGCGTCATATCCCAGGTCCGTATAAATACGTACCTTAACGTATACTCCGTCTATATAATGGTTGAGGCCTACGGAGGCTTTTAACATCGGTCCGGTTCCAATAGCAACGCCCCACCGTTCCAACTATGGGATGGCAAATATAATCACAGTGCAAAGCAGTTGAAAGGAGGATTTTCAAACCTCCTTAAGTCGGACTCCAGGATGGCTGTCCTTGGTGGATTTTCTGCCATCAACATTTCGGATTTAATTTGTGCCTTTGTACCGCGACGCTGCCGCCATGAAAAAGCTTCTGCCGAGAAAGGTAAACAGTGTGTGCTTGTTCCAATGTGTAGCTCTGTCTTTAAAAGTGAACGCGTATGCTGGCACTGGGGACTGGGGTTTATGCTAACAGCTAGCGCTAGAGATAGAGTTAACCCATTCTGGGCGGGAACCCCTTTTAGCATTTTGTTATAATTTAGCTATTGAAAATGTGGCTC
>NW_027637805.1:22500-55000 GCF_951216825.1 Electrona antarctica | reverse complement strand
CGCGCGCGTGTGTGCGCGCGCGCCCGTGTACGCGCCCGTGTTTGCGCGTGCCTGCACGTGCGCAGATGTTAAGGTACAGTGTAAGAAAAGAGAAAAGTACTGTCACTTAATTTCAGCTCCGTTTACAACATATAGAGGAAAAATATAGGCTTTGCTGCCACCTAGTGGTGATAACGGACAATCACATAATGATACATCAAGTGCTGTATGCGTCTGCGTTAGTTTTATTTTATCTTTATTCATATTAATACAAACGTGACGTCACGTTACAAACTGCTTAATGTTGTTCTAAAAGACAGAAGATTATTTAACACAAACTGTCGATTAAAATAAAGAACGTTTTATTACAAATAAACACTTGTTTTTATTATGTTTACAGTTCTGAGAAACTAGCTAGCTGGCAGCACTGTTCTTTTGGCAAATCTAGTGAGCAAATATAAGACTTCCGGTGGACGATCTCTTCAAAATAAGAGTACCCTCTAGAGTATTGAAAAAAAGTTTAATTTGCACATTAAAACTACAAATGAAGCATTTAAATGATGCTATATGATGCTATAAGACACACATTATGTTTCTGTGTAAAAATAAGTAATTAAAAAGTTATCTAAATGGATAAATGCTATTCACTGGAGTGCATGGACTTTATAAAGTGGACACTGGACAAAAATCCCTGCTATGTATCGACTAGTGTGACATACGCACATGTCCGTGGAGACCTCCTCTACAACACCACACTGTCCGCTAAGCAGCAGAGGTGTAAAACAAAAATTGGCACGCCATACACCGAGGTGAAACATAAAAAAATGTCCCATTTCCAGACTAAAGTCAACTAAAGTGGACACTGGACAAAAATCCCTGCTATGTATCGACTAGTGTGACATACGCACATGTCCGTGGAGACCTCCTCTACAACACCACACTGTCCGCTAAGCAGCAGAGGTGTAAAACAAAAATTGGCACGCCATACAGCGAGGTGAAACATAAAAAATGTCCCATTTCCAGACTAAAGTCAACTAAAGTGGACACTGGACAAAAATCCCTGCTATGTATCGACTAGTGTGACATACGCACATGTCCGTGGAGACCTCCTCTACAACACCACACTGTCCGCTAAGCAGCAGAGGTGTAAAACTAAATTTGGCACGCCATACAGCGAGGTGAAACATAAAAAAATGTCCCATTTCCAGACTAAAGTCAACTAAAGTGGACACTGGACAAAAATCCCTGCTATGTATCGACTAGTGTGACATACGCACATGTCCGTGGAGACCTCCTCTACAACACCACACTGTCCGCTAAGCAGCAGAGGTGTAAAACTAAATTTGGCACGCCATACAGCGAGGTGAAACATAAAAAAATTTCCCATTTCCAGACTAAAGTCAACTAAAGTGGACACTGGACAAAAATCCCTGCTATGTATCGACTAGTGTGACATACGCACATGTCCGTGGAGACCTCCTCTACAACACCACACTGTCCGCTAAGCAGCAGAGGTGTAAAACAGAAATTGGCACGCCATACAGCGAGGTGAAACATAAAAAAATGTCCCATTTCCAGACTAAAGTCAACTAAAGTGGACACTGGACAAAAATCCCTGCTATGTATCGACTAGTGTGACATACGCACATGTCCGTGGAGACCTCCTCTACAACACCACACTGTCCGCTAAGCAGCAGAGGTGTAAAACAAAAATTGGCACGCCATACAGCGAGGTGAAACATAAAGAAATGTCCCATTTCCAGACTAAAGTCAACTAAAGTGGACACTGGACAAAAATCCCTGCTATGTATCGACTAGTGTGACATACGCACATGTCCGTGGAGACCTCCTCTACAACACCACACTGTCCGCTAAGCAGCAGAGGTGTAAAACAAAAATTGGCACGCCATACAGCGAGGTGAAACATAAAAAATGTCCCATTTCCAGACTAAAGTCAACTAAAGTGGACACTGGACAAAAATCCCTGCTATGTATCGACTAGTGTGACATACGCACATGTCCGTGGAGACCTCCTCTACAACACCACACTGTCCGCTAAGCAGCAGAGGTGTAAAACAAAAATTGGCACGCCATACAGCGAGGTGAAACATAAAAAATGTCCCATTTCCAGACTAAAGTCAACTAAAGTGGACACTGGACAAAAATCCCTGCTATGTATCGACTAGTGTGACATACGCACATGTCCGTGGAGACCTCCTCTACAACACCACACTGTCCGCTAAGCAGCAGAGGTGTAAAACAAAAATTGGCACGCCATACAGCGAGGTGAAACATAAAAAATGTCCCATTTCCAGACTAAAGTCAACTAAAGTGGACACTGGACCTCTGCTGCTTAGCGGACAGTGTGGTGTTGTAGAGGAGGTCTCCCCGGACATGTGCATATGTCACACTAGTCGATACATAGCAGGGATTTTTGTCCAGTGTCCACTTTAGTTGACTTTAGTCTGGAAATGGGATAGTTTTTGACCTTTCACCTCGCTGTATGGCGTGCCAATTTTTGTTTTACACCTCTGCTGCTTAGCGGACAGTGTGGTGTTGTAGAGGAGGTCTCCCCGGACATGTGCATATGTCACACTAGTCGATACATAGCAGGGATTTTTGTCCAGTGTCCACTTTAGTTGACTTTAGTCTGGAAATGGGATAGTTTTTTACCTTTCACCTCGCTGTATGGCGTGCCAATTTTTGTTTTACACCTCTGCTGCTTAGCGGACAGTGTGGTGTTGTAGAGGAGGTCTCCACGGA
The DNA here is from genome assembly GCF_951216825.1 of Electrona antarctica. Classification (NCBI taxonomy): domain Eukaryota; kingdom Metazoa; phylum Chordata; class Actinopteri; order Myctophiformes; family Myctophidae; genus Electrona; species Electrona antarctica. The sequence goes on along the minus strand of NW_027637805.1, from coordinate 52,258 downwards.
CATGTGCGTATGTCACACTAGTCGATACATAGCAGGGATTTTTGTCCAGTGTCCACTTTAGTTGACTTTAGTCTGGAAATGGGATGTTTTTGTATCTTTCACCTCGCTGTATGGTGTGCCAATTTATTTTTTACACCTCTGCTGCTTAGCGGACAGTGTGGTGTTGTAGAGGAGGTCTCCCCAGACATGTGCGTATGTCACACTAGTCGATACATAGCAGGGATTTTTGTCCAGTGTCCACTTTAGTTGACTTTAGTCTGGAAATGGGACATTTTTTTATGTTTCACCTCGCTGTATGGCGTGCCAATTTTTGTTTTACACCTCTGCTGCTTAGCGGACAGTGTGGTGTTGTAGAGGAGGTCTTCACGGACATGTGCGTATGTCACACTAGTCGATACATAGCAGGGATTTTTGTCCAGTGTCCACTTTAGTTGACTTTAGTCTGGAAATGGGATGTTTTTTGACCTTTCACCTCGCTGTATGGTGTGCCAATTACATTTTTACACCTCTGCTGCTTAGCGGACAGTGTGGTGTTGTAGAGGAGGTCTCCCCGGACATGTGCGTATGTCACACTAGTCGATACATAGCAGGGATTTTTGTCCAGTGTCCACTTTAGTTGACTTTAGTCTGGAAATGGGACATTTTTTTATGTTTCACCTCGCTTTATGGCGTGCCAATTTTTGTTTTACACTTCTGCTGCTTAGCGGACAGTGTGGTGTTGTAGAGGAGGTCTCCACGGACATGTGCGTATGTCACACTAGTCGATACATAGCAGGGATTTTTGTCCAGTGTCCACTTTAGTTGACTTTAGTCTGGAAATGGGATGTTTTTTGACCTTTCACCTCGCTGTATGGTTTGCCAATTTTTGTTTTACACCTCTGCTGCTTAGCGGACAGTGTGGTGTTGTAGAGGAGGTCTCCCCGGACATGTGCGTATGTCACACTAGTCGATACATAGCAGGGATTTTTGTCCAGTGTCCACTTTAGTTGACTTTAGTCTGGAAATGGGATTTTTTTTTATGTTTCACCTCGCTGTATGGCGTGCCAATTTTTGTTTTACACCTCTGCTGCTTAGCGGACAGTGTGGTGTTGTAGAGGAGGTCTCCCCGGACATGTGCATATGTCACACTAGTCGATACATAGCAGGGATTTTTGTCCAGTGTCCACTTTAGTTGACTTTAGTCTGGAAATGGGAATTTTTTTTATGTTTCACCTCGCTGTATGGCGTGCCAATTTTTGTTTTACACCTCTGCTGCTTAGCGGACAGTGTGGTGTTGTAGAGGAGGTCTCCCCGGACATGTGCATATGTCACACTAGTCGATACATAGCAGGGATTTTTGTCCAGTGTCCACTTTAGTTGACTTTAGTCTGGAAATGGGATAGTTTTTTACCTTTCACCTCGCTGTATGGCGTGCCAATTTTTGTTTTACACCTCTGCTGCTTAGCGGACAGTGTGGTGTTGTAGAGGAGGTCTCCACGGACATGTGCGTATGTCACACTAGTCGATACATAGCAGGGATTTTTGTCCAGTGTCCACTTTAGTTGACTTTAGTCTGGAAATGGGATATTTTTGTATCTTTCACCTCGCTGTATGGTGTGCCAATTTAATTTTTACACCTCTGCTGCTTAGCGGACAGTGTGGTGTTGTAGAGGAGGTCTCCCCAGACATGTGCGTATGTCACACTAGTCGATACATAGCAGGGATTTTTGTCCAGTGTCCACTTTAGTTGACTTTAGTCTGGAAATGGGACATTTTTATGTTTCACCTCGCTGTATGGCGTGCCAATTTTTGTTTTACACCTCTGCTGCTTAGCGGACAGTGTGGTGTTGTAGAGGAGGTCTTCACGGACATGTGCGTATGTCACACTAGTCGATACATAGCAGGGATTTTTGTCCAGTGTCCACTTTAGTTGACTTTAGTCTGGAAATGGGATGTTTTTGGACCTTTCACCTCGCTGTATGGTGTGCCAATTACATTTTTACACCTCTGCTGCTTAGCGGACAGTGTGGTGTTGTAGAGGAGGTCTCCCCGGACATGTGCGTATGTCACACTAGTCGATACATAGCAGGGATTTTTGTCCAGTGTCCACTTTAGTTGACTTTAGTCTGGAAATGGGACATTTTTTTATGTTTCACCTCGCTTTATGGCGTGCCAATTTTTGTTTTACACTTCTGCTGCTTAGCGGACAGTGTGGTGTTGTAGAGGAGGTCTCCACGGACATGTGCGTATGTCACACTAGTCGATACATAGCAGGGATTTTTGTCCAGTGTCCACTTTAGTTGACTTTAGTCTGGAAATGGGATGTTTTTTGACCTTTCACCTCGCTGTATGGTTTGCCAATTTTTGTTTTACACCTCTGCTGCTTAGCGGACAGTGTGGTGTTGTAGAGGAGGTCTCCCCGGACATGTGCGTATGTCACACTAGTCGATACATAGCAGGGATTTTTGTCCAGTGTCCACTTTAGTTGACTTTAGTCTGGAAATGGGATTTTTTTTTATGTTTCACCTCGCTGTATGGCGTGCCAATTTTTGTTTTACACCTCTGCTGCTTAGCGGACAGTGTGGTGTTGTAGAGGAGGTCTCCCCGGACATGTGCATATGTCACACTAGTCGATACATAGCAGGGATTTTTGTCCAGTGTCCACTTTAGTTGACTTTAGTCTGGAAATGGGAAAATTTGTTATGTTTCACCTCGTTGTATGGCGTGCCAATTTTTGTTTTACACCTCTGCTGCTTAGCGGACAGTGTGGTGTTGTAGAGGAGGTCTTCACGGACATGTGCGTATGTCACACTAGTCGATACATAGCAGGGATTTTTGTCCAGTGTCCACTTTAGTTGACTTTAGTCTGGAAATGGGACATTTTTTTATGTTTCACCTCGCTGTATGGCGTGCCAATTTTTGTTTTACACCTCTGCTGCTTAGCGGACAGTGTGGTGTTGTAGAGGAGGTCTTCACGGACATGTGCGTATGTCACACTAGTCGATACATAGCAGGGATTTTTGTCCAGTGTCTACTTTAGTTGACTTTAGTCTGGAAATGGGATATTTTTTGACCTTTCACCTCGCTGTATGGTGTGCCAATTACATTTTTACACCTCTGCTGCTTAGCGGACAGTGTGGTGTTGTAGAGGAGGTCTCCCCGGACATGTGCGTATGTCACACTAGTCGATACATAGCAGGGATTTTTGTCCAGTGTCCACTTTAGTTGACTTTAGTCTGGAAATGGGAAATTTTTTATGTTTCACCTCGCTGTATGGCGTGCCAATTTTTGTTTTACACCTCTGCTGCTTAGCGGACAGTGTGGTGTTGTAGAGGAGGTCTCCACAGACATGTGCGTATGTCACACTAGTCGATACATACCAGGGATTTTTGTCCAGTGTCCACTTTAGTTGACTTTAGTCTGGAAATGGGATGTTTTTTGACCTTTCACCTCGCTGTATGGTGTGCCAATTAAATTTTTACACCTCTGCTGCTTAGCGGACAGTGTGGTGTTGTAGAGGAGGTCTCCCCGGACATGTGCGTATGTCACACTAGTCGATACATAGCAGGGATTTTTGTCCAGTGTCCACTTTAGTTGACTTTAGTCTGGAAATGGGACATTTTTTTATGTTTCACCTCGCTGTATGGCGTGCCAATTTTGTTTTACACCTCTGCTGCTTAGCGGACAGTGTGGTGTTGTAGTGGAGGTCTCCACGGACATGTGCGTATGTCACACTAGTCGATACATAGCAGGGATTTTTGTCCAGTGTCCACTTTAGTTAACTTTAGTCTGGAAATGGGATATTTTTTGACCTTTCACCTCGCTGTATGGTTTGCCAATTTTTGTTTTACACCTCTGCTGCTTAGCGGACAGTGTGGTGTTGTAGAGGAGGTCTTCACGGACATGTGCGTATGTCACACTAGTCGATACATAGCAGGGATTTTAGTCGACTTTAGTCTGGAAATGGGAAATCTTTTTATGTTTCACCTCGCTGTATGGCGTGCCAATTTTTGTTTTACACCTCTGCTGCTTAGCGGACAGTGTGGTGTTGTAGAGGAGGTCTTCACGGACATGTGCGTATGTCACACTAGTCGATACTTAGCAGGGATTTTTGTCCAGTGTCCACTTTAGTTGACTTTAGTCTGGAAATGGGATATGTTTTGACCTTTCACCTCGCTGTATGGTGTGCCAATTAAATTTTTACACCTCTGCTGCTTAGCGGACAGTGTGGTGTTGTAGAGGAGGTCTCCCCGGACATGTGCGTATGTCACACTAGTCGATACATAGCAGGGATTTCTGTCCAGTGTCCACTTTAGTTGACTTTAGTCTGGAAATGGGACATTTTTTTATGTTTCACCTCGCTGTATGGCGTGCCAATTTTTGTTTTACACCTCTGCTTTTTTATGTTTCACCTCGCTGTATGGCGTGCCAATTTTTGTTTTACACCTCTGCTGCTTAGCGGACAGTGTGGTGTTGTAGAGGAGGTCTCCCCGGACATGTGCATATGTCACACTAGTCGATACATAGCAGGGATTTTTGTCCAGTGTCCACTTTAGTTGACTTTAGTCTGGAAATGGAAAAAAAAATTATGTTTCACCTCGCTGTATGGCGTGCCAATTTTTGTTTTACACCTCTGCTGCTTAGCGGACAGTGTGGTGTTGTAGAGGAGGTCTTCACGGACATGTGCGTATGTCACACTAGTCGATACATAGCAGGGATTTTTGTCCAGTGTCCACTTTAGTTGACTTTAGTCTGGAAATGGGATATTTTTTACCTTTCACCTCGCTGTATGGTGTGCCAATTACATTTTTACACCTCTGCTGCTTAGCGGACAGTGTGGTGTTGTAGAGGAGGTCTCCCCGGACATGTGCGTATGTCACACTAGTCGATACATAGCAGGGATTTTTGTCCAGTGTCCACTTTAGTTGACTTTAGTCTGGAAATGGGACATTTTTTTATGTTTCACCTCGCTGTATGGCGTGCCAATTTTTGTTTTACACCTCTGCTGCTTAGCGGACAGTGTGGTGTTGTAGAGGAGGTCTCCACGGACATGTGCGTATGTCACACTAGTCGATACATAGCAGGGATTTTTGTCCAGTGTCCACTTTAGTTGACTTTAGTCTGGAAATGGGATATTTTTTGACCTTTCACCTCGCTGTATGGTGTGCCAATTACATTTTTACACCTCTGCTGCTTAGCGGACAGTGTGGTGTTGTAGAGGAGGTCTCCCCGGACATGTGCGTATGTCACACTAGTCGATACATAGCAGGGATTTTTGTCCAGTGTCCACTTTAGTTGACTTTAGTCTGGAAATGGGACATTTTTTTATGTTTCACCTCGCTGTATGGCGTGCCAATTTTTGTTTTACACCTCTGCTGCTTAGCGGACAGTGTGGTGTTGTAGAGGAGGTCTTCACGGACATGTGCGTATGTCACACTAGTCGATACATAGCAGGGATTTTTGTCCAGTGTCCACTTTAGTTGACTTTAGTCTGGAAATGGGATATTTTTTGACCTTTCACCTCGCTGTATGGTGTGCCAATTACATTTTTACACCTCTGCTGCTTAGCGGACAGTGTGGTGTTGTAGAGGAGGTCTCCCCGGACATGTGCGTATGTCACACTAGTCGATACATAGCAGGGATTTTTGTCCAGTGTCCACTTTAGTTGACTTTAGTCTGGAAATGGGACATTTTTTTATGTTTCACCTCGCTGTATGGCGTGCCAATTTTTGTTTTACACGTCTGCTGCTTAGCGGACAGTGTGGTGTTGTAGAGGAGGTCTCCACGGACATGTGCGTATGTCACACTAGTCGATACATAGCAGGGATTTTTGTCCAGTGTCCACTTTAGTTGACTTTAGTCTGGAAATGGGATGTTTTTTGACCTTTCACCTCGCTGTATGGTGTGCCAATTAAATGTTTACACCTCTGCTGCTTAGCGGACAGTGTGGTGTTGTAGAGGAGGTCTCCCCGGACATGTGCGTATGTCACACTAGTCGATACATAGCAGGGATTTTTGTCCAGTGTCCACTTTAGTTGACTTTAGTCTGGAAATGGGATTTTTTTTAATGTTTCACCTCGCTGTATGGCGTGCCAATTTTTGTTTTACACCTCTGCTGCTTAGCGGACAGTGTGGTGTTGTAGAGGAGGTCTCCCCGGACATGTGCGTATGTCACACTAGTCGATACATAGCAGGGATTTTTGTCCAGTGTCCACTTTAGTTGACTTTAGTCTGGAAATGGGACATCTTTTTATGTTTCACCTCGCTGTATGGCGTGCCAATTTTTGTTTTACACGTCTGCTGCTTAGCGGACAGTGTGGTGTTGTACAGGAGGTCTCCACGGACATGTGCGTATGTCACACTAGTCGATACATAGCAGGGATTTTTGTCCAGTGTCCACTTTAGTTGACTTTAGTCTGGAAATGGGATGTTTTTTGACCTTTCACCTCGCTGTATGGTGTGCCAATTACATTTTTACACCTCTGCTGCTTAGCGGACAGTGTGGTGTTGTAGAGGAGGTCTCCCCGGACATGTGCGTATGTCACACTAGTCGATACATAGCAGGGATTTTTGTCCAGTGTCCACTTTAGTTGACTTTAGTCTGGAAATGGGACATTTTTTTATGTTTCACCACGCTGTATGGCGTGCCAATTTTTGTTTTACACCTCTGCTGCTTAGCGGACAGTGTGGTGTTGTAGAGGAGGTCTCCACGGACATGTGCGTATGTCACACTAGTCGATACATAGCAGGGATTTTTGTCCAGTGTCCACTTTAGTTGACTTTAGTCTGGAAATGGGATGTTTTTTGACCTTTCACCTCGCTGTATGGTTTGCCAATTTTTGTTTTACACCTCTGCTGCTTAGCGGACAGTGTGGTGTTGTAGAGGAGGTCTCCCCGGACATGTGCGTATGTCACACTAGTCGATACATAGCAGGGATTTTTGTCCAGTGTCCACTTTAGTTGACTTTAGTCTGGAAATGGGATTTTTTTTTATGTTTCACCTCGCTGTATGGCGTGCCAATTTTTGTTTTACACCTCTGCTGCTTAGCGGACAGTGTGGTGTTGTAGAGGAGGTCTCCCCGGACATGTGCATATGTCACACTAGTCGATACATAGCAGGGATTTTTGTCCAGTGTCCACTTTAGTTGACTTTAGTCTGGAAATGGGAAATTCTTTTATGTTTCACCTCGCTGTATGGCGTGCCAATTTTTGTTTTACACCTCTGCTGCTTAGCGGACAGTGTGGTGTTGTAGAGGAGGTCTCCCCGGACATGTGCATATGTCACACTAGTCGATACATAGCAGGGATTTTTGTCCAGTGTCCACTTTAGTTGACTTTATTCTGGAAATGGGAAATTCTTTTATGTTTCACCTCGCTGTATGGCGTGCCAATTTTTGTTTTACACCTCTGCTGCTTAGCGGACAGTGTGGTGTTGTAGAGGAGGTCTTCACGGACATGTGCGTATGTCACACTAGTCGATACATAGCAGGGATTTTTGTCCAGTGTCCACTTTAGTTGACTTTAGTCTGGAAATGGGACATTTTTTTATGTTTCACCTCGCTGTATGGCGTGCCAATTTTTGTTTTACACCTCTGCTGCTTCGCGGACAGTGTGGTGTTGTAGAGGAGGTCTCCCCGGACATGTGCGTATGTCACACTAGTCGATACATAGCAGGGATTTTTGTCCAGTGTCCACTTTAGTTGACTTTAGTCTGGAAATGGGACATTTTTTTATGTTTCACCTCGCTGTATGGCGTGCCAATTTTTGTTTTACACCTCTGCTGCTTAGCGGACAGTGTGGTGTTGTAGAGGAGGTCTCCACGGACATGTGCGTATGTCACACTAGTCGATACATAGCAGGGATTTTTGTCCAGTGTCCACTTTATTTGACTTTAGTCTGGAAATGGGATGTTTTTTGACCTTTCACCTCGCTGTATGGTGTGCCAATTACATTTTTACACCTCTGCTGCTTAGCGGACAGTGTGGTGTTGTAGAGGAGGTCTCCCCGGACATGTGCATATGTCACACAAGTCGATACATAGCAGGGATTTTTGTCCAGTGTCCACTTTAGTTGACTTTAGTCTGGAAATGGGACATTTTTTTATGTTTCACCTCGCTGTATGGCGTGCCAATTTTTGTTTTACACCTCTGCTGCTTAGCGGACAGTGTGGTGTTGTAGAGGAGGTCTCCACGGACATGTGCGTATGTCACACTAGTCGATACATAGCAGGGATTTTTGTCCAGTGTCCACTTTAGTTGACTTTAGTCTGGAAATGGGATGTTTTTTGACCTTTCACCTCGCTGTATGGTTTGCCAATTTTGGTTTTACACCTCTGCTGCTTAGCGGACAGTGTGGTGTTGTAGAGGAGGTCTCCCCGGACATGTGCGTATGTCACACTAGTCGATACATAGCAGGGATTTTTATCCAGTGTCCACTTTAGTTGACTTTAGTCTGGAAATGGGAATTTTTTTTATGTTTCACCTCGCTTAAGGCGTGCCAATTTTTGTTTTACACCTCTGCTGCTTAGCGGACAGTGTGGTGTTGTAGAGGAGGTCTCCCCGGACATGTGCATATGTCACACTAGTCGATACATAGCAGGGATTTTTGTCCAGTGTCCACTTTAGTTGACTTTAGTCTGGAAATTGGATTTTTTTTTTATGTTTCACCTCGCTGTATGGCGTGCCAATTTTTGTTTTACACCTCTGCTGCTTAGCGGACAGTGTGGTGTTGTAGAGGAGGTCTTCACGGACATGTGCGTATGTCACACTAGTCGATACATAGCAGGGATTTTTGTCCAGTGTCCACTTTAGTTGACTTTAGTCTGGAAATGGGACATTTTTTTATGTTTCACCTCGCTGTATGGCGTGCCAATTTTTGTTTTACACCTCTGCTGCTTAGTGGACAGTGTGGTGTTGTAGAGGAGGTCTTCACGGACATGTGCGTATGTCACACTAGTCGATACATAGCAGGGATTTTTGTCCAGTGTCCACTTTAGTTGACTTTAGTCTGGAAATGGGATATTTTTTGACCTTTCACCTCGCTGTATGGTGTGCCAATTACATTTTTACACCTCTGCTGCTTAGCGGACAGTGTGGTGTTGTAGAGGAGGTCTCCCCGGACATGTGCGTATGTCACACTAGTCGATACATAGCAGGGATTTTTGTCCAGTGTCCACTTTAGTTGACTTTAGTCTGGAAATGGGACATTTTTTTATGTTTCACCTCGCTGTATGGCGTGCCAATTTTAGTTTTACACCTCTGCTGCTTAGCGGACAGTGTGGTGTTGTAGAGGAGGTCTCCACGGACATGTGCGTATGTCACACTAGTCGATACATAGCAGGGATTTTTGTCCAGTGTCCACTTTAGTTGACTTTAGTCTGGAAATGGGATGTTTTTTGACCTTTCACCTCGCTGTATGGTGTGCCAATTAAATTTTTACACCTCTGCTGCTTAGCGGACAGTGTGGTGTTGTAGAGGAGGTCTCCCCGGACATGTGCGTATGTCACACTAGTCGATACATAGCAGGGATTTTTGTCCAGTGTCCACTTTAGTTGACTTTAGTCTGGAAATGGGATGTTTTTTGACCTTTCACCTCGCTGTATGGTGTGCCAATTACATTTTTACACCTCTGCTGCTTAGCGGACAGTGTGGTGTTGTAGAGGAGGTCTCCCCGGACATGTGCGTATGTCACACTAGTCGATACATAGCAGGGATTTTTGTCCAGTGTCCACTTTAGTTGACTTTAGTCTGGAAATGGGAATTTTTTTTATGTTTCACCTCGCTGTATGGCGTGCCAATTTTTGTTTTACACCTCTGCTGCTTAGCGGACAGTGTGGTGTTGTAGAGGAGGTCTCAACGGACATGTGCGTATGTCACACTAGTCGATACATAGCAGGGATTTTTGTCCAGTGTCCACTTTAGTTGACTTTAGTCTGGAAATGGGATATTTTTTACCTTTTACCTCGCTGTATGGTTTGCCAATTTTTGTTTTACACCTCTGCTGCTTAGCGGACAGTGTGGTGTTGTAGAGGAGGTCTCCCCGGACATGTGCGTATGTCACACTAGTCGATACATAGCAGGGATTTTTGTCCAGTGTCCACTTTAGTTGACTTTAGTCTGGAAATGGGATTTTTTTTTATATTTCACCTCGCTGTATGGCGTGCCAATTTTTGTTTTGCACCTCTGCTGCTTAGCGGACAGTGTGGTGTTGTAGAGGAGGTCTTCACGGACATGTGCATATGTCACACTAGTCGATACATAGCAGGGATTTTTGTCCAGTGTCCACTTTAGTTGACTTTAGTCTGGAAATGGGATGTTTTTTGACCTTTCACCTCGCTGTATGGTTTGCCAATTTTTGTTTTACACCTCTGCTGCTTAGCGGACAGTGTGGTGTTGTAGAGGAGGTCTCCCCGGACATGTGCGTATGTCACACTAGTCGATACATAGCAGGGATTTTTGTCCAGTGTCCACTTTAGTTGACTTTAGTCTGGAAATGGGAATTTTTTTTATGTTTCACCTCGCTGTATGGCGTGCCAATTTTTGTTTTACACCTCTGCTGCTTAGCGGACAGTGTGGTGTTGTAGAGGAGGTCTCCCCGGACATGTGCATATGTCACACTAGTCGATACATAGCAGGGATTTGTGTCCAGTGTCCACTTTAGTTGACTTTAGTCTGGAAATGGGAATTTTTTTTATGTTTCACCTCGCTGTATGGCGTGCCAATTTTTGTTTTACACCTCTGCTGCTTAGCGGACAGTGTGGTGTTGTAGAGGAGGTCTTCACGGACATGTGCGTATGTCACACTAGTCGATACATAGCAGGGATTTTTGTCCAGTGTCCACTTTAGTTGACTTTAGTCTGGAAATGGGACATTTTTTTATGTTTCACCTCGCTGTATGGCGTGCCAATTTTTGTTTTACACCTCTGCTGCTTAGCGGACAGTGTGGTGTTGTAGAGGAGGTCTTCACGGACATGTGCGTATGTCACACTAGTCGATACATAGCAGGGATTTTTGTCCAGTGTCCACTTTAGTTGACTTTAGTCTGGAAATGGGATATTTTTTGACCTTTCACCTCGCTGTATGGTGTGCCAATTAAATTTTTACACCTCTGCTGCTTAGCGGACAGTGTTGTGTTGTAGAGGAGGTCTCCCCGGACATGTGCGTATGTCACACTAGTCGATACATAGCAGGGATTTTTGTCCAGTGTCCACTTTAGTTGACTTTAGTCTGGAAATGGGACATTTTTATGTTTCACCTCGCTGTATGGCGTGCCAATTTTTGTTTTACACCTCTGCTGCTTAGCGGACAGTGTGTTGTTGTAGAGGAGGTCTCCACGGACATGTGCGTATGTCACACTAGTCGATACATAGCAGGGATTTTTGTCCAGTGTCCACTTTAGTTGACTTTAGTCTGGAAATGGGATGTTTTTTGACCTTTCACCTCGCTGTATGGTGTGCCAATTCAATTTTTACACCTCTGCTGCTTAGCGGACAGTGTGGTGTTGTAGAGGAGGTCTCCCCGGACATATGCGTATGTCACACTAGTCGATACATAGCAGGGATTTTTGTCCAGTGTCCACTTTAGTTGACTTTAGTCTGGAAATGGGACATTTCTTTATGTTTCACCTCGCTGTATGGCGTGCCAATTTTTGTTTTACACCTCTGCTGCTTAGCGGACAGTGTGGTGTTGTAGAGGAGGTCTCCACGGACATGTGCGTATGTCACACTAGTCGATACATAGCAGGGATTTTTGTCCAGTGTCCACTTTAGTTGACTTTAGTCTGGAAATGGGATGTTTTTTTACCTTTCACCTCGCTGTATGGTTTGCCAATTTTTGTTTTACACCTCTGCTGCTTAGCGGACAGTGTGGTGTTGTAGAGGAGGTCTCCCCGGACATATGCGTATGTCACACTAGTCGATACATAGCAGGGATTTTTGTCCAGTGTCCACTTTAGTTGACTTTAGTCTGGAAATGGGATATTTTTTGACCTTTCACCTCGCTGTATGGTTTTCCAATTTTTGTTTTACACCTCTGCTGCTTAGCGGACAGTGTGGTGTTGTAGAGGAGGTCTCCCCGGACATGTGCGTATGTCACACTAGTCGATACATAGCAGGGATTTTTGTCCAGTGTCCACTTTAGTTGACTTTAGTCTGGAAATGGGATTTTTTTTTATGTTTCACCTCGCTGTATGGCGTGCCAATTTTTGTTTTACACCTCTGCTGCTTAGCGGACAGTGTGGTGTTGTAGAGGAGGTCTCCCCGGACATGTGCATATGTCACACTAGTCGATACATAGCAGGGATTTTTGTCCAGTGTCCACTTTAGTTGACTTTAGTCTGGAAATGGGAAATTCTTTTATGTTTCACCTCGCTGTATGGCGTGCCAATTTTTGTTTTACACCTCTGCTGCTTAGCGGACAGTGTGGTGTTGTAGAGGAGGTCTTCACGGACATGTGCGTATGTCACACTAGTCGATACATAGCAGGGATTTTTGTCCAGTGTCCACTTTAGTTGACTTTAGTCTGGAAATGGGATATTTTTTGACCTTTCACCTCGCTGTATGGTGTGCCAATTAAATTTGTACACCTCTGCTGCTTAGCGGACAGTGTGGTGTTGTAGAGGAGGTCTCCCCGGACATGTGCGTATGTCACACTAGTCGATACATAGCAGGGATTTTTGTCCAGTGTCCACTTTAGTTGACTTTAGTCTGGAAATGGGACATTTTTTTTATGTTTCACCTCGCTGTATGGCGTGCCAATTTTTGTTTTACACCTCTGCTGCTTAGCGGACAGTGTGGTGTTGTAGAGGAGGTCTCCACGGACATGTGCGTATGTCACACTAGTCGATACATAGCAGGGATTTTTGTCCAGTGTCCACTTTAGTTGACTTTAGTCTGGAAATGGGATGTTTTTTGACCTTTCACCTCGCTGTATGGTGTGCCAATTACATTTTTACACCTCTGCTGCTTAGCGGACAGTGTGGTGTTGTAGAGGAGGTCTCCCCGGACATATGCGTATGTCACACTAGTCGATACATAGCAGGGATTTTTGTCCAGTGTCCACTTTAGTTGACTTTAGTCTGGAAATGGGACATTTCTTTATGTTTCACCTCGCTGTATGGCGTGCCAATTTTTGTTTTACACCTCTGCTGCTTAGCGGACAGTGTGGTGTTGTAGAGTAGGTCTCCACGGACATGTGCGTATGTCACACTAGTCGATACATAGCAGGGATTTTTGTCCAGTGTCCACTTTAGTTGACTTTAGTCTGGAAATGGGATATTTTTTGACCTTTCACCTCGCTGTATGGTTTGCCAATTTTTGTTTTACACCTCTGCTGCTTAGCGGACAGTGTGGTGTTGTAGAGGAGGTCTCCCCGGACATATGCGTATGTCACACTAGTCGATACATAGCAGGGATTTTTGTCCAGTGTCCACTTTAGTTGACTTTAGTCTGGAAATGGGATATTTTTTGACCTTTCACCTCGCTGTATGGTTTGCCAATTTTTGTTTTACACCTCTGCTGCTTAGCGGACAGTGTGGTGTTGTAGAGGAGGTCTCCCCGGACATGTGCGTATGTCACACTAGTCGATACATAGCAGGGATTTTTGTCCAGTGTCCACTTTAGTTGACTTTAGTTGACTTTAGTCTGGAAATGGGATTTTTTTTTATGTGTCACCTCGCTGTATGGCGTGCCAATTTTTGTTTTACACCTCTGCTGCTTAGCGGACAGTGTGGTGTTGTAGAGGAGGTCTCCCCGGACATGTGCATATGTCACACTAGTCGATACATAGCAGGGATTTTTGTCCAGTGTCCACTTTAGTTGACTTTAGTCTGGAAATGGGAAATTCTTTTATGTTTCACCTCGCTGTATGGCGTGCCAATTTTTGTTTTACACCTCTGCTGCTTAGCGGACAGTGTGGTGTTGTAGAGGAGGTCTTCACGGACATGTGCGTATGTCACACTAGTCGATACATAGCAGGGATTTTTGTCCAGTGTCCACTTTAGTTGACTTTAGTCTGGAAATGGGACATTTTTTTATGTTTCACCTCGCTGTATGGCGTGCCAATTTTTGTTTTACACCTCTGCTGCTTAGTGGACAGTGTGGTGTTGTAGAGGAGGTCTTCACGGACATGTGCGTATGTCACACTAGTCGATACATAGCAGGGATTTTTGTCCAGTGTCCACTTTAGTTGACTTTAGTCTGGAAATGGGATATTTTTTGACCTTTCACCTCGCTGTATGGTGTGCCAATTACATTTTTACACCTCTGCTGCTTAGCGGACAGTGTGGTGTTGTAGAGGAGGTCTCCCCGGACATGTGCGTATGTCACACTAGTCGATACATAGCAGGGATTTTTGTCCAGTGTCCACTTTAGTTGACTTTAGTCTGGAAATGGGACATTTTTTTATGTTTCACCTCGCTGTATGGCGTGCCAATTTTAGTTTTACACCTCTGCTGCTTAGCGGACAGTGTGGTGTTGTAGAGGAGGTCTCCACGGACATGTGCGTATGTCACACTAGTCGATACATAGCAGGGATTTTTGTCCAGTGTCCACTTTAGTTGACTTTAGTCTGGAAATGGGATGTTTTTTGACCTTTCACCTCGCTGTATGGTGTGCCAATTAAATTTTTACACCTCTGCTGCTTAGCGGACAGTGTGGTGTTGTAGAGGAGGTCTCCCCGGACATGTGCGTATGTCACACTAGTCGATACATAGCAGGGATTTTTGTCCAGTGTCCACTTTAGTTGACTTTAGTCTGGAAATGGGATGTTTTTTTACCTTTCACCTCGCTGTATGGTGTGCCAATTACATTTTTACACCTCTGCTGCTTAGCGGACAGTGTGGTGTTGTAGAGGAGGTCTCCCCGGACATGTGCGTATGTCACACTAGTCGATACATAGCAGGGATTTTTGTCCAGTGTCCACTTTAGTTGACTTTAGTCTGGAAATGGGAATTTTTTTTATGTTTCACCTCGCTGTATGGCGTGCCAATTTTTGTTTTACACCTCTGCTGCTTAGCGGACAGTGTGGTGTTGTAGAGGAGGTCTCAACGGACATGTGCGTATGTCACACTAGTCGATACATAGCAGGGATTTTTGTCCAGTGTCCACTTTAGTTGACTTTAGTCTGGAAATGGGATATTTTTTACCTTTTACCTCGCTGTATGGTTTGCCAATTTTTGTTTTACACCTCTGCTGCTTAGCGGACAGTGTGGTGTTGTAGAGGAGGTCTCCCCGGACATGTGCGTATGTCACACTAGTCGATACATAGCAGGGATTTTTGTCCAGTGTCCACTTTAGTTGACTTTAGTCTGGAAATGGGATTTTTTTTTATATTTCACCTCGCTGTATGGCGTGCCAATTTTTGTTTTGCACCTCTGCTGCTTAGCGGACAGTGTGGTGTTGTAGAGGAGGTCTTCACGGACATGTGCATATGTCACACTAGTCGATACATAGCAGGGATTTTTGTCCAGTGTCCACTTTAGTTGACTTTAGTCTGGAAATGGGATGTTTTTTGACCTTTCACCTCGCTGTATGGTTTGCCAATTTTTGTTTTACACCTCTGCTGCTTAGCGGACAGTGTGGTGTTGTAGAGGAGGTCTCCCCGGACATGTGCGTATGTCACACTAGTCGATACATAGCAGGGATTTTTGTCCAGTGTCCACTTTAGTTGACTTTAGTCTGGAAATGGGAATTTTTTTTATGTTTCACCTCGCTGTATGGCGTGCCAATTTTTGTTTTACACCTCTGCTGCTTAGCGGACAGTGTGGTGTTGTAGAGGAGGTCTCCCCGGACATGTGCATATGTCACACTAGTCGATACATAGCAGGGATTTGTGTCCAGTGTCCACTTTAGTTGACTTTAGTCTGGAAATGGGAATTTTTTTTATGTTTCACCTCGCTGTATGGCGTGCCAATTTTTGTTTTACACCTCTGCTGCTTAGCGGACAGTGTGGTGTTGTAGAGGAGGTCTTCACGGACATGTGCGTATGTCACACTAGTCGATACATAGCAGGGATTTTTGTCCAGTGTCCACTTTAGTTGACTTTAGTCTGGAAATGGGACATTTTTTTATGTTTCACCTCGCTGTATGGCGTGCCAATTTTTGTTTTACACCTCTGCTGCTTAGCGGACAGTGTGGTGTTGTAGAGGAGGTCTTCACGGACATGTGCGTATGTCACACTAGTCGATACATAGCAGGGATTTTTGTCCAGTGTCCACTTTAGTTGACTTTAGTCTGGAAATGGGATATTTTTTGACCTTTCACCTCGCTGTATGGTGTGCCAATTAAATTTTTACACCTCTGCTGCTTAGCGGACAGTGTTGTGTTGTAGAGGAGGTCTCCCCGGACATGTGCGTATGTCACACTAGTCGATACATAGCAGGGATTTTTGTCCAGTGTCCACTTTAGTTGACTTTAGTCTGGAAATGGGACATTTTTATGTTTCACCTCGCTGTATGGCGTGCCAATTTTTGTTTTACACCTCTGCTGCTTAGCGGACAGTGTGTTGTTGTAGAGGAGGTCTCCACGGACATGTGCGTATGTCACACTAGTCGATACATAGCAGGGATTTTTGTCCAGTGTCCACTTTAGTTGACTTTAGTCTGGAAATGGGATGTTTTTTGACCTTTCACCTCGCTGTATGGTGTGCCAATTCAATTTTTACACCTCTGCTGCTTAGCGGACAGTGTGGTGTTGTAGAGGAGGTCTCCCCGGACATATGCGTATGTCACACTAGTCGATACATAGCAGGGATTTTTGTCCAGTGTCCACTTTAGTTGACTTTAGTCTGGAAATGGGACATTTCTTTATGTTTCACCTCGCTGTATGGCGTGCCAATTTTTGTTTTACACCTCTGCTGCTTAGCGGACAGTGTGGTGTTGTAGAGGAGGTCTCCACGGACATGTGCATATGTCACACTAGTCGATACATAGCAGGGATTTTTGTCCAGTGTCCACTTTAGTTGACTTTAGTCTGGAAATGGGATGTTTTTTTACCTTTCACCTCGCTGTATGGTTTGCCAATTTTTGTTTTACACCTCTGCTGCTTAGCGGACAGTGTGGTGTTGTAGAGGAGGTCTCCCCGGACATATGCGTATGTCACACTAGTCGATACATAGCAGGGATTTTTGTCCAGTGTCCACTTTAGTTGACTTTAGTCTGGAAATGGGATATTTTTTGACCTTTCACCTCGCTGTATGGTTTTCCAATTTTTGTTTTACACCTCTGCTGCTTAGCGGACAGTGTGGTGTTGTAGAGGAGGTCTCCCCGGACATGTGCGTATGTCACACTAGTCGATACATAGCAGGGATTTTTGTCCAGTGTCCACTTTAGTTGACTTTAGTCTGGAAATGGGATTTTTTTTTATGTTTCACCTCGCTGTATGGCGTGCCAATTTTTGTTTTACACCTCTGCTGCTTAGCGGACAGTGTGGTGTTGTAGAGGAGGTCTCCCCGGACATGTGCATATGTCACACTAGTCGATACATAGCAGGGATTTTTGTCCAGTGTCCACTTTAGTTGACTTTAGTCTGGAAATGGGAAATTCTTTTATGTTTCACCTCGCTGTATGGCGTGCCAATTTTTGTTTTACACCTCTGCTGCTTAGCGGACAGTGTGGTGTTGTAGAGGAGGTCTTCACGGACATGTGCGTATGTCACACTAGTCGATACATAGCAGGGATTTTTGTCCAGTGTCCACTTTAGTTGACGTTAGTCTGGAAATGGGACATTTTTTTATGTTTCACCTCGCTGTATGGCGTGCCAATTTTTGTTTTACACCTCTGCTGCTTAGTGGACAGTGTGGTGTTGTAGAGGAGGTCTTCACGGACATGTGCGTATGTCACACTAGTCGATACATAGCAGGGATTTTTGTCCAGTGTCCACTTTAGTTGACTTTAGTCTGGAAATGGGATATTTTTTGACCTTTCACCTCGCTGTATGGTGTGCCAATTACATTTTTACACCTCTGCTGCTTAGCGGACAGTGTGGTGTTGTAGAGGAGGTCTCCCCGGACATGTGCGTATGTCACACTAGTCGATACATAGCAGGGATTTTTGTCCAGTGTCCACTAACATGCTAACATTTTAGTTAGCACTGGGGGGGACACTGAGCACTGGGGAGACACTGGGGAGGCACTGGGGGGACACTGGGGAGACACTGGGGAGGCACTGGGGAGGCCCTGGGCAGACATTGGGGAGGTACTGTGGAGGCACTGGTGGGACACTGGGGAGGCACTGTGGGGACACTGGGGAGGCACTGGGGTGACACTGGGCACTGGGGAGACACTGGGGAGGTACTGGGGAGGAACTGTGGGACACTGGGGAGGCACTGAGGGGACACTGGGCACTGGGGAGACACTGGGGAGGCACTGGGGAGGCTCTGTGGAGGCACTGGGGGGGCACTGGGGAGACACTGGGGAGGCACTGTGGAGGCACTGGGTGACACTGGGCACTGGGGAGACACTGGGGAGGCACTGGGGGGACACTGGGGAGACACTGGGGAGGCACTGGGGAGTCACTAGGGAGGCCCTGGGCAGACATTGGGGGGACACTGGGGAGGCACTGGGGGGACACTGGGGAGGCACTGGGGGGACACTGGGGAGGCACTGGGCAGTCATTGGGGAGGTACTGGGGAGGCACTGGGGGGACACTGGGGAGGCACTGGGGGGACACTGGGGGGACACTGGGGAGGCACTAGGGAGGCCCTGGGCAGACATTGGGGAGGTACTGGGGGGGACACTGGGGAGGCACTGGGGGAACACTGGGCATACAGAGTTGGGACAGAGGTTTTTTTTGCCCCCCCCCCCCCCCCGAAGCGGCCATGGGGGGGCACTGGGGTGTCACCAGGGCTGGACTGGGACAAAAATTCGGCCCGGTCATTTTCGCGTGAATTTGGCCCAGACCGGCCCACCACAACCAGCGCGCAGATAGCAGAAACTCTACCACCCACTCCGTCGAGGCACACACACAAACAAGCCCTAATACAACCACTTTTACAGAACAACATAAATGATACAAACAGTGCCAGTTCTAGGCGTTTAGTGGCCCTAAGCAACATAATATTATGTGCCCCCCCCCCCCTGCACTGCACCGCCGGGGGGGGGTCAGGGGGGGGGGCGCTACCCCCCCCCCCCCCCCGGGTCCAGAAAAATCTGTAAATTTGCCATGAAAATGCTTCAATCTGGTGCACTTTGAGATCAAAATTAAGAGGTTAGATCAGGCCGCCAGTTGATATTAACCTGCGGGCCGCATTAGGTGAAGGTGGGGGCCACATGTGGCCCTCAGGCCGCCAGTTGATATTAACCTGCGGGCCGCATTAGGTGAAGGTGGGGGCCACATGTGGCCCTCAGGCCGCCAGTTGATATCAACCTGCGGGCCGCATTAGGTGAAGGTGGGGGCCACATGTGGCCCTCAGGCCGCCAGTTGATATTAACCTGCGGGCCGCATTAGGTGAAGGTGGGGGCCACATGTGGGGGCCCAGTGTGGAGGGATGGTATGACAGACTGACTGGTATAAACAGTGCCCCCAGTGGGGAGGGATGGAATGACAGACTGACTGGTATAAACAGTGCCCCCAGTGGGGAGGGATGGTATGACAGAGAGACTGGTATAAACAGCGTCCCCAGTGGGGAGGGATGGTATAAACAGCACCCCCAGTGTAGAGGGATGGTATAAACAGCGCCCCCAGTGGGGAGGGATAGTATGACAGACTGACTGGTATAAACAGCGTCCCCAGTGGGGAGGGATGGTATGACAGAGAGACTGGTATAAACAGCGCCCCCAGTGGGGAGGGATGGTATGACAGACTGTCTGGTATAAACAGTGCCCCCAGTGGGGAGGGGTGGTATGACAGACTGACTGGTATAAACAGTGCCCCCCAGTGGGGAGGGATGGTATGACAGAGAGACTGGTATAAACAGCGTCCCCAATGGGGAGGGATGGTATGACAGACTGACTGGTATAAACAGCGTCCCCAGTGGGGAGGGATGGTATGACAGACTGACTGGTATAAACAGCGTCCCCAGTGGGGAGGGATGGTATAAACAGCACCTCCAGTGTAGAGGGATGGTATAAACAGCGCCCCCAGTGTAGAGGGATGGTATAAACATCCCTCAAGGCCGCCAGTAGCCCATGTATGGGATAGGGGATACATTAAAAAAAAAAAAAAATCTTCTCCCTGTGATGTGGCCCCCTCAGTGGTTGTGGCCCTAAGCGACCGCTTATACCGCTTATGCCTAGAACCGGCCCTGGATACAAACCAACAGACAACTACACAACCCTTTGTAGAGGGTTTATTTGTCACTCACTGATACAGGTACAGTGAAATTATCATGATAGTACTGGCAGAATGGCAGCACGCCCAGACCTTTCCTGGTGGCCTGCCGCCTATTGGCCTGCCTGCCTGTACTTTTTTTTTTATTTTTTAATCATGGTGGCCCCCTACGGTCGCGGCCCACCGGGAAAATGCCCGGTATGACCTGTGGCCAGTCCAGCCCTGGGTGTCACTAGGGAGGCCCTGGGCAGACATTGGGGGGACACTGGGGAGGCACTGGGGGGACACTGGGGAGGCACTGGGGGGACACTGGGGAGGCAGTACTGTATGGAACAGTACACTGGCAACCTGGATGGCATGGCGTAGCGCTAGAGTGACACAGGCTTATATGTATGCATGTGCATGTGAGTGACTGTGTGTGCGTATACGTGCATGCATGTAGGCCTACTCAACTGTACTCAATTATATGTCTTGCTGGAAATAGGGCTTAGACCAGTGGTTCCTAGAGTGGGGTCTGGGGACCCCCAGGGGTCCTTGAGGGAGTTCCAGGGGGTCCCCAGCTAGTTTGGAACCAAATGGACCCTTAAGGGTCTGTAATTATGAGAGTGTACAAATGGATCCATTTACTGTACTGTACTGCAGGGGTTCTCAACCCGTGGGTCGCGACCCCTCGGGGGGTCACCAAATTATTTTGGGGGGTCCCCAAATGATTTAAAAAATAATTCTAGTTCTACTACAATATGTTCCTCCAACTGAATGGCTGGAAAGTGGAAATGAAGAGTTTACATATAGTACACATAGTACATGCATACACCTTCCCTAATGATTATATCTGGTTTCAGTATTTATTTATTATTAAGGTTATTGTAGCAGTCAATTTATATTGGGGGTCCCGAGACATTGCCAAAGCATTTCCGGGGGTCCCCGGCCAAAAACGTTGAGAACCGCTGCTGTACTGTATTGTGCCATACTGTACTGTGCCATACTGTACTGTACCATACCGTACCGTACCACACTACTGTACTGTACTGTACTGTACTGTACTGTACGCTACTGTACTGTACCGTGCTGTACTGTACAATATACTGTACCGTACTGTACTGTACCGTGCTGTACTGTGCTGTAGCAGACTGTACTGTACTGTGCTGTACTGTGCAATACTGTACCGTACTGTACTATACTATACTGTGCCGCACTGTACCATACTGTGCTGTACTGTACTGTACTGTATTGCTGCGCCCTGTGTGCATGCGTGCGTGCGTGCGCGCAGTGGAACGGGTTGTGTTTATTATTATAAATTATTATTATTATTATTATTATTATTATTATTATTATTATTATTATTATTATTATTACATTTATCAAGTTTTGTGTGCATGAAACATAGTGACTATGGCCAGTGCACCAGGCCAAATTTCCGGTCCCCACCGTGCGGCCCATGGGGGCGTGAAAATTCAGGGGGGGGACTCTACATGTCCTCTGGGCCCGACTCTTCGCGTGGACACCACTTGTTCGCCCATCAGTCCAACGGATGACCCACACTGATTTGTTTCTCTTTGTTTATTATTAATACATTTTTAGGGCCCTATCTTGCAGTTCAAGCATAATTCCACAGGGTGGCAAAAACTATTAGAACAGTGCTCTGTGTACACCTCCCACAGTATGCTATGGGAAACAGTGTTTCTGATATAGTGACCTCCCGTGGACCCTGGATCTGGCTGGGAAAGGCTAGAATAGGGTCTACTAGGCTCTTGTCAGCCCTGTAGGTCCTCACGCTTGAGATGAACCACTGTAGTGTGTACACAGGCCATAGTTTTTACATGAGTTTGGGTGCACGGCCAATAGTTTTACATAGAATATAGTACAGTAATGTCCTGTAGGGCCACAGTATGCTATGGGAAACAGTGTTTCTGATATAGTGACCTCCCGTGGACCCGCACGCACGCACGCACGCACGCACGCACGCACGCACAGTTAGATGGCTATACTAGGCTGGATCTGGCTGGGAAAGGCTAGAATAGGGTCTACTAGGCTCTTGTCAGCCCTGTAGGTCCTCACGCTTCAGATGAACCACTGTAGTGTGTACAAAGGCCATAGTTTTTACATGAGTTTGGGTGCACGGCCAATAGTTTTACATAGACTATAGTACAGTAATGTCCTGTAGGTCCACAGTATGCTATGGGAAACAGTGTTTCTGGTATAGTGACCTCCCGTGGACCCTCACGCACGCACGCACGCACGCACGCACGCACGCACGCACGCACGCACGCACGCATGCACGCACGCACGCACGCACGCACAGTTAGATGGCTATACTAGGCTGGATCTGGCTGGGAAAGGCTAGAATAGGGTCTACTAGGCTGTACTAGGCTCTTGTCAACCCTGTAGGTCCTCACGCTTGAGATGAACCACTGTGTACACAGGCCATAGTTTTTACATGAGTTTGGGTGCACGGCCAATAGTTTTACATAGGCTATAGTACAGTAATGTCTCGTACAGCCTAGTCCAGCCTAGTACATCCTAGTCCAGCCTAGTCCAGCCTAGTACAGCCTAGTACAGCCTAGTGCAGCCTAGTACAGCCTAGTCCATCTTAATACAGCCTAGTCCACCCTAGTACAGCCTAGTGCAGCCTAGTGCAGACTAGGCCAGCCTAGTCCAGCCTAGTACAGCCTAGTCCACCCTAGTACAGCCTAGTACAGCCTAGTGCAGCCTAGTCCAGCCTAGACCAGCCTAGTCCAGCCTAGTCCAGACTTGAGAAGCCTAGTCCAGCCTAGAGCAGCCTAGTCCAGCCTAGTTCAGCCTAGTCCAGCATATTTTGTTGGTCTATTGGTAAACTATTGGTCGTGCACACACATGTAAAAACTATTGCCTGTGTACACAGTGGTTATTCCCAAGTGCGAAAAGGTTCAGGACTCACAAGAGCCTATAGTACAGCTTAATAGAGTCTATTAGAGTACAGTACAGCCTAGTACACCCTATTCTAGCCTATTCCAGCCTGATCCAGCCTAGTATAGCTTAGTATAGCCATCTAAATACCCCCCCTCCTAGTCTAGGAGTTAGATGGCTATACTAGGCTGGATCTGGCTGGGAAAGGCTAGAATAGGGTCTACTAGGCTGTACTAGGCTCTTGTCAACCCTGTAGGTCCTCACGCTTGAGATGAACCACTGTGTACACAGGCCATAGTTTTTACATGAGTTTGGGTGCACGGCCAATAGTTTTACATAGGCTATAGTACAGTAATGTCTCGTACAGCCTAGTCCAGCCTAGTACATCCTAGTCCAGCCTAGTCCAGCCTAGTACAGCCTAGTACAGCCTAGTGCAGCCTAGTACAGCCTAGTCCATCTTAGTACAGCCTAGTCCACCCTAGTGCAGCCTAGTGCAGCCTAGGCCAGCCTAGTCCAGCCTAGTACAGCCTAGTCCACCCTAGTACAGCCTAGTACAGCCTAGTGCAGCCTAGTCCAGCCTAGACCAGCCTAGTCCAGCCTAGTCCAGACTTGAGAAGCCTAGTCCAGCCTAGAGCAGCCTAGTCCAGCCTAGTTCAGCCTAGTCCAGCATATTTTGTTGGTCTATTGGTAAACTATTGGTCGTGCACACACATGTAAAAACTATTGCCTGTGTACACAGTGGTTATTCCCAAGTGCGAAAAGGTTCAGGACTCACAAGAGCCTATAGTACAGCTTAATAGAGTATATTAGAGTACAGTACAGCCTAGTACACCCTATTCTAGCCTATTCCAGCCTGATCCAGCCTAGTATAGCTTAGTATAGCCATCTAAATACCCCCCCTCCTAGTCTATTCTCCCACTAGGCTGGACTAGGCTAGACGTGGGTGTACATGGCTGTACCAGACCCTACTGGCCTCTAATAGGCTGTTTTCGGCTCTAGTAGACTGTGCTAGGCTGTACTAGGGTCTATTAGGCTGTACGAGGCAGTAAAGTACTATAGCCTAGAAATGTTCATGTAAAACTATTGGCCGTGCACACAAACTCCTGTAAAAACTATTGCCCGTGTACACAGTGGTTATTTCAAGTGCGAGGAACTACAGGGCTGACAAGAGTCTAGTACAGCCTAGTACACCCTATTCTAGCCCTTTCCAGCCCGATCCAACCTAGTATAGCATAAGTACAGCCATCTAAATACCCCTCTCTCCAAGTCTATTCTCCCACTAGGCTGGACTAAGCTAAACTTGTGTGTACAAGGCTGTACTAGACTCTACTGGGCTCCAATAGGCTGTTTTCGGCTCTAGCAGACTGTACTAGGCTCTATTAGGCTGTACGAGGCAGTAAAGTACTATATCCTAGAAATGTTCATGTAAAACTATTGGCCGTGCACACAAACTCCTGTAAAAACTATTGCCTGTGTACACAGTGGTTATTTCAAGTGCGAGGAACTGCAGGGCTGACAAGAGTCTAGTACAACCTATTCTAGCCTATTCCAGCCTGATGTAGCCTAGTATAGCCTAGTACAGCCATCTAAATACCCCTCTCTCCAAGTCTATTCTCCCACTAGGCTGGACTAAGCTAAACTTGTGTGTACAAGGCTGTACTAGACTCTACTGGGCTCCAATAGGCTGTTTTCGGCTCTAGCAGACTGTACTAGGCTCTATTAGGCTGTACGAGGCAGTAAAGTACTATAGCGTAGAAATGTTCATGTAAAACTATTGGCCGTGCACACAAACTCCTGTAAAAACTATTGCCCGTGTACACAGTGGTTATTCCCAAGTGCGAGGAACTACAGGGCTGACAAGAGCCTAGTACAGCCTAATAGAGGCTATTAGAGTCTAGCACAGCCTAGTACACCCCATTCTAGCCTTTTCCAGCCTGATCCAACCTAGTATAATCTAGTACAGCCACCAAAATACCCCCCCCTCTCCTAGTATATTCTCCCACTAGGCTGGACTAGGCTAGACGTGGGTGTACATGGCTGTACCAGACCCTACTGGCCTCTAATAGGCTGTTTTCGGCTCTAGTAGACTGTGCTAGGCTGTACTAGGGTCTATTAGGCTGTACGAGGCAGTAAAGTACTATAGCCTAGAAATGTTCATGTAAAACTATTGGCCGTGCACACAAACTCCTGTAAAAACTATTGCCCGTGTACACATTGGTTATTTCAAGTGCGAGGAACTACAGGGCTGACAAGAGTCTAGTACAGCCTAGTACACCCTATTCTAGCCCTTTCCAGCCCGATCCAACCTAGTATAGCCTAGTACAGCCATCTCAATACCCCTCTCTCCAAGTCTATTCTCCCACTAGGCTGGACTAAGCTAAACTTGGGTGTACAAGGCTGTACTAGACTCTACTGGGCTCCAATAGGCTGTTTTCGGCTCTAGCAGACTGTACTAGGCTCTATTAGGCTGTACGAGGCAGTAAAGTACTATAGCCTAGAAATGTTCATGTAAAACTATTGGCCGTGCACACAAACTCCTGTAAAAACTATTGCCCGTGTACACAGTGGTTATTTCAAGTGCGAGGAACTGCAGGGCTGACAAGAGTCTAGTACACCCTATTCTAGCCTATTCCAGCCTGATGTAGCCTAGTATAGCCTAGTACAGCCATCTAAATACCCCCCCCCTCCTAGTCTATTCTCCCACTAGGCTGGATTAAGCTAAACGTGGGTGTACAAGGCTGTACTAGACTCTACTGGGCTCCAAAAGGGTGTTTCCGGCTCTGGCAGACTGTACTAGGCTCTAATAGGCTGTACGAGGCAGTAAAGTACTATAGCCTAGAAATGTTCATGTAAAACTATTGGCCGTGCACACAAACTCCTGTAAAAACTATTGCCCGTGTACACAGTGGTTATTCCCAAGTGCGAGGAACTACAGGGCTGACAAGAGCCTAGTACAGCCTAATAGAGGCTATTAGAGTCTAGCACAGCCTAGTACACCCCATTCTAGCCTTTTCCAGCCTGATCCAACCTAGTATAGCCTAGTACAGCCACCAAAATACCCCCCCCCTCCAAGTCTATTCTCCCACTAGGCTGGACTAGGCTAGACGTGGGTGTACATGGCTGTACTAGACTCTACTGGCCTCTAATAGGCTGTTTTCCGGCTCTAGTAGACTGTGCTAGGCTGTACTAGGGTCTATTAGGCTGTACGAGGCAGTAAAGTACTATAGCCTAGAAATGTTCATGTCAAACTATTGGCCGTGCACACAAACTCCTGTAAAAACTATTGCCCGTGTACACAGTGGTTATTCCCAAGTGCGAGGAACTACAGGGCTGACAAGAGCCTAGTACAGCCTAATAGAGGCTATTAGAGTCTAGCACAGCCTAGTACACCCCATTCTAGCCTTTTCCAGCCTGATCCAACCTAGTATAGCCTAGTACAGCCACCAAAATACCCCCCCCCCTCCAAGTCTATTCTCCCACTAGGCTGGACTAGGCTAGACGTGGGTGTACATGGCTGTACTAGACTCTACTGGCCTCTAATAGGCTGTTTTCCGGCTCTAGTAGACTGTGCTAGGCTGTACTAGGGTCTATTAGGCTGTACGAGGCAGTAAAGTACTATAGCCTAGAAATGTTCATGTAAAACTATTGGCCGTGCACACAAACTCCTGTAAAAACTATTGCCCGTGTACACAGTGGTTATTCCCAAGTGCGAGGAACTACAGGGCTGACAAGAGCCTAGTACAGCCTAATAGAGGCTATTAGAGTCTAGCACAGCCTACTACACCCCATTCTAGCCTTTTCCAGCCTGATCCAACCTAGTATAGCCTATTACAGCCACCAAAATACCCCCCTCTCCAAGTCTATTCTCCCACTAGGCTGGACTAGGCAGGACGTGTGTGTACAAGGCTGTACTAGACTCTACTGGCCTCTAATAGGCTGTTTTCGGCTCTAGTAGACTGTGCTAGGCTGTATTAGGGTCTATTATGCTGTACAAGCCACAGTACTATAGCGTAGAAATGTTCATGTCAAACTATTGGCCGTGCACACAAACTCCTGTAAAAACTATTGCCCGTGTACACAGTGGTTATTTCAAGTGCGAGGAACTGCAGGGCTGACAAGAGTCTAGTACACCCTATTCTAGCCTATTCCAGCCTGATGTAGCCTAGTATAGCCTAGTACAGCCATCTAAATACCCCCCCTCCTAGTCTATTCTCCCACTAGGCTGGATTAAGCTAAACGTGGGTGTACAAGGCTGTACTAGACTCTACTGGGCTCCAATAGGCTGTTTCCAGCTCTAGCAGACTGTACTAGGCTCTATTAGGCTGTACGAGGCAGTAAAGTACTATAGCCTAGAAATGTTCATGTAAAACTATTGGCCGTGCACACAAACTCCTGTAAAAACTATTGCCTGTGTACACAGTGGTTATTCCCAAGTGCGAGGAACTACAGGGCTGACAAAAGCCTAGTACAGCCTAATAGAGGCTATTAGAGTCTAGCACAGCCTAGTACACCCCATTCTAGCCTTTTCCAGCCTGATCCAACCTAGTATAGCCTAGTACAGCCACCAAAATACCCCCCTCTCCAAGTCTATTCTCCCACTAGGCTGGACGTGTGTGTACAAGGCTGTACTAGACTCTACTGGCCTCTAATAGGCTGTTTTCGGCTCTAGTAGACTGTGCTAGGCTGTACTAGGGTCTATTCAGCTGTACGAGGCACAGTACTATAGCGTAGAAATGTTCATGTAAAACTATTGGCCGTGCACACAAAGTCATGTAAAAACTATTGCCCGTGTACACAGTGGTTATTTCAAGTGCGAGGAACTACAGGGCTGACAAGAGCCTAGTACAGCCTAATAGAGGCTATTAGAGTCTAGCACAGCCTAGTACACCCCATTCTAGCCTGATCCAACCTAGTATAGCCTATAGTACAGACACAAATACCCCACTCTCCAAGTCTATTCTCCCACTAGGCTGGACTAGGCTAGACGTGGGTGTACATGGCTGTACTAGACTACTAGGCTCTAATAGGCTGTTTTCGGTTCTAGTAGACTGTGCTAGGCTGTACTAGGGTCTATTAGGCTGTACGAGGCAGTAAAGTACCCTAGTAGACCCTTGACGATCCTTCATTAACTGTGTGTGTGTGTGTGTGTGTGTGGGTGTGTGGGTGTGTTTGTTTGTTTGTTTGTTTGTTTGTTTGTTTGTTTGTTTGTTTGTTTGTTTGTTTGTTTGTTTGTTTGTGTGTGTGTGTGTGTGTGTGTGTGTGTGTGTGTGTGTGTGTGTGCCATGCACACAAACTCCTGTAAAAACTATTGTCCGTGTACACAGTGGTTATTTCAAGTGCGAGGAACTACAGGGCTGACAAGAGCCTAGTACAGCCTAGTACACCCTATTCTAGCCCTTTCCAGCCTGATCCAGCCTAGTATATCTTAGTATAGCCATCTAAATACCCCTCTCCCCTAGTCTATTCTCCCACTAGGTTGGACTAGGCTAGACGTGGGTGTACATGGCTGTACTAGACTCTACTGGCCTCTAATAGGCTGTTTTCGGCTCAAGTAGACTGTGCTAGGCTGTACTAGGGTATATTAGGCTGTACAACGCAGTACAGTACTATAGCGTAGAAATGTTCATGTAAAACTATTGGCCGTGCACACTAACTCCTGTAAAAACTATTGTCCGTTTACACAGTGGTTATTTCAAGTGCGAGGAACTACAGGGCTGACAAGAGCCTAGTACAGCCTAGTACACCCTATTCTAGTATATACTCCTAGTATATCCTAGTATACCCATCTAAATACCCCTCTCTCCTAGTCTATTCTCCCACTAGGTTGGACTAGGCTAGACGTGGGTGTACATGGCTGTACTAGACTCTACTGGGCTTTAATAGGCTGTTTTCGGCTCTAGTAGACTGTGCTAGGCTGTACTAGGGTCTATTAAGCTGTATGAGGCAGTAAAGTACTATACCTAGAAATGTTCATGTAAAACTTTTGGCCGTGCACACTAACTCCTTTAAAAACGATTGCCCGTGTACATAGTGGTTATTCCCAAGTGCGAGGAAATACAGGGCTGACAAGAGCCTAGTACAGCCTAATAGAGGCTATTAGAGTCTAGCACAGCC
Organism: Electrona antarctica; assembly: GCF_951216825.1. NCBI lineage: Eukaryota > Metazoa > Chordata > Actinopteri > Myctophiformes > Myctophidae > Electrona > Electrona antarctica. The sequence continues at coordinate 23,017 of NW_027637805.1, read as the reverse complement.
TAGTACACCCCATTCTAGCCTGATCCAACCTAGTATAGCCTAGTACAGACACAAATACCCCACTCTCCAAGTCTATTCTCCCACTAGGCTGGACTAGGCTAGACGTGGGTGTACATGGCTGTACTAGACTACTAGGCTCTAATAGGCTGTTTTCGGTTCTAGTAGACTGTGCTAGGCTGTACTAGGGTCTATTAGGCTGTACGAGGCAGTAAAGTACCCTAGTAGACCCTTGACGATCCTTCATTAACTGTGTGTGTGTGTGTGTGTGTGTGTATGTGTGTGTGTGTGTGTGTGTGTGTGTGTGTGTGTGTGTGTGTGTGTGTGTGTGTGTGTGTGTGTGTGTGTGTGTGTGTGTGTGTGTGTGTGTGTGTGTGTGTGTGTGTGTGTGTGCGCCAAATGGACCCTTACGAGAACCAAATGGACCCTTACACCTGTAAGGGTTAGGGTTAGGGTTAGGGTTAGGATTAGGGTTAGGGTTAGGGTTAGGGTTAGGGTTAGGGTTAGGGTTAGGGTTAGG